>NW_028251059.1:0-61179 GCF_964263255.1 Lissotriton vulgaris | reverse complement strand
AATTAGCATGTTTAAAGTGATTTTCATGCTTCCAGGGGCCCAAAACACAAGATTTATGGAATGGTTAAAAGTGCATGAAAATGGCCAATTTACTCACTCTGAGTTCTCAAAAAGGGTTTCTTCACCCCGGGAAGTTAATTAAATACCATTTGGAGGCATTTAATGTTAGAGCAAAAACGGCTGATTTTCGACAAAAGAGATAACACCCCCCATTACGTCATGCTTCAGAAATGTGGAAAATGGTCCGTTTTCAAATGTTTTATTTTTGAACGTCAGTTCACATTTGTAGGTGGATCATCAGTGTTAGAGCTAAAATTAGCATGTTTAAAGTGATTTTCATGCTTCCAGGGGCCCAAAACACAAGATTTATGGAATGGTTAAAAGTGCATGAAAATGGCCAATTTACTCACTCTGAGTTCTCAAAAAGGGTTTCTTCACCCCGGGAAGTTAATTAAATACCATTTGGAGGCATTTAATGTTCGAGCAAAAACGGCTGATTTTCGACAAAAGAGATAACACCCCCCCATTACGTCATGCTTCAGAAATGTGGAAAATGGTCCGTGTTCAAATGTTTTATTTTTGAACGTCAGTTCACATTTGTAGGTGGATCATCAGTGTTAGAGCTAAAATTAGCATGTTTAAAGTGATTTTCATGCTTCCAGGGGCTCGGGAAGTTAATTAAATACCATTTGGAGGCATTTAATGTTCGAGCAAAAACGGCTGATTTTCGACAAAAGAGATAACACCCCCCCATTACGTCATGCTTCAGAAATGTGGAAAATGGTCCGTTTTCAAATGTTTTATTTTTGAACGTCAGTTCACATTTGTAGGTGGATCATCAGTGTTAGAGCTAAAATTAGCATGTTTAAAGTGATTTTCATGCTTCCAGGGGCTCGGGAAGTTAATTAAATACCATTTGGAGGCATTTAATGTTCGAGCAAAAACGGCTGATTTTCGACAAAAGAGATAACACCCCCCATTACGTCATGCTTCAGAAATGTGGAAAATGGTCCGTTTTCAAATGTTTTATTTTTGAACGTCAGTTCACATTTGTAGGTGGATCATCAGTGTTAGAGCTAAAATTAGCATGTTTAAAGTGATTTTCATGCTTCCAGGGGCTCGGGAAGTTAATTAAATACCATTTGGAGGCATTTAATGTTCGAGCAAAAACGGCTGATTTTCGACAAAAGAGATAACACCCCCCCATTACGTCATGCTTCAGAAATGTGGAAAATGGTCCGTTTTCAAATGTTTTATTTTTGAACGTCAGTTCACATTTGTAGGTGGATCATCAGTGTTAGAGCTAAAATTAGCATGTTTAAAGTGATTTTCATGCTTCCAGGGGCTCGGGAAGTTAATTAAATACCATTTGGAGGCATTTAATGTTCGAGCAAAAACGGCTGATTTTCGACAAAAGAGATAACACCCCCCCATTACGTCATGCTTCAGAAATGTGGAAAATGGTCCGTTTTCAAATGTTTTATTTTTGAACGTCAGTTCACATTTGTAGGTGGATCATCAGTGTTAGAGCTAAAATTAGCATGTTTAAAGTGATTTTCATGCTTCCAGGGGCCCAAAACACAAGATTTATGGAATGGTTAAAAGTGCATGAAAATGGCCAATTTACTCACTCTGAGTTCTCAAAAAGGGTTTCTTCACCCCGGGAAGTTAATTAAATACCATTTGGAGGCATTTAATGTTAGAGCAAAAACGGCTGATTTTCGACAAAAGAGATAACACCCCCCCATTACGTCATGCTTCAGAAATGTGGAAAATGGTCCGTTTTCAAATGTTTTATTTTTGAACGTCAGTTCACATTTGTAGGTGGATCATCAGTGTTAGAGCTAAAATTAGCATGTTTAAAGTGATTTTCATGCTTCCAGAGGCCCAAAACACAAGATTTATGGAATGGTTAAAAGTGCATGAAAATGGCCAATTTACTCACTCTGAGTTCTCAAAAAGGGTTTCTTCACCCCGGGAAGTTAATTAAATACCATTTGGAGGCATTTAATGTTAGAGCAAAAACGGCTGATTTTCGACAAAAGAGATAACACCCCCCCATTACGTCATGCTTCAGAAATGTGGAAAATGGTCCGTTTTCAAATGTTTTATTTTTGAACGTCAGTTCACATTTGTAGGTGGATTATCAGTGTTAGAGCTAAAATTAGCATGTTTAAAGTGATTTTCATGC
Organism: Lissotriton vulgaris; assembly: GCF_964263255.1. NCBI lineage: Eukaryota > Metazoa > Chordata > Amphibia > Caudata > Salamandridae > Lissotriton > Lissotriton vulgaris. The sequence goes on along the minus strand of NW_028251059.1, from coordinate 58,988 downwards.
TTCCAGGGGCTCGGGAAGTTAATTAAATACCATTTGGAGGCATTTAATGTTCGAGCAAAAACGGCTGATTTTCGACAAAAGAGATAACACCCCCCCATTACGTCATGCTTCAGAAATGTGGAAAATGGTCCGTTTTCAAATGTTTTATTTTTGAACGTCAGTTCACATTTGTAGGTGGATCATCAGTGTTAGAGCTAAAATTAGCATGTTTAAAGTGATTTTCATGCTTCCAGGGGCCCAAAACACAAGATTTATGGAATGGTTAAAAGTGCATGAAAATGGCCAATTTACTCACTCTGAGTTCTCAAAAAGGGTTTCTTCACCCCGGGAAGTTAATTAAATACCATTTGGAGGCATTTAATGTTAGAGCAAAAACGGCTGATTTTCGACAAAAGAGATAACACCCCCCCATTACGTCATGCTTCAGAAATGTGGAAAATGGTCCGTTTTCAAATGTTTTATTTTTGAACGTCAGTTCACATTTGTAGGTGGATCATCAGTGTTAGAGCTAAAATTAGCATGTTTAAAGTGATTTTCATGCTTCCAGGGGCTCGGGAAGTTAATTAAATACCATTTGGAGGCATTTAATGTTCGAGCAAAAACGGCTGATTTTCGACAAAAGAGATAACACCCCCCCATTACGTCATGCTTCAGAAATGTGGAAAATGGTCCGTTTTCAAATGTTTTATTTTTGAACGTCAGTTCACATTTGTAGGTGGATCATCAGTGTTAGAGCTAAAATTAGCATGTTTAAAGTGATTTTCATGCTTCCAGGGGCCCAAAACACAAGATTTATGGAATGGTTAAAAGTGCATGAAAATGGCCAATTTACTCACTCTGAGTTCTCAAAAAGGGTTTCTTCACCCCGGGAAGTTAATTAAATACCATTTGGAGGCATTTAATGTTAGAGCAAAAACGGCTGATTTTCGACAAAAGAGATAACACCCCCCATTACGTCATGCTTCAGAAATGTGGAAAATGGTCCGTTTTCAAATGTTTTATTTTTGAACGTCAGTTCACATTTGTAGGTGGATCATCAGTGTTAGAGCTAAAATTAGCATGTTTAAAGTGATTTTCATGCTTCCAGGGGCTCGGGAAGTTAATTAAATACCATTTGGAGGCATTTAATGTTCGAGCAAAAACGGCTGATTTTCGACAAAAGAGATAACACCCCCCCATTACGTCATGCTTCAGAAATGTGGAAAATGGTCCGTTTTCAAATGTTTTATTTTTGAACGTCAGTTCACATTTGTAGGTGGATCATCAGTGTTAGAGCTAAAATTAGCATGTTTAAAGTGATTTTCATGCTTCCAGGGGCCCAAAACACAAGATTTATGGAATGGTTAAAAGTGCATGAAAATGGCCAATTTACTCACTCTGAGTTCTCAAAAAGGGTTTCTTCACCCCGGGAAGTTAATTAAATACCATTTGGAGGCATTTAATGTTCGAGCAAAAACGGCTGATTTTCGACAAAAGAGATAACACCCCCCCATTACGTCATGCTTCAGAAATGTGGAAAATGGTCCGTTTTCAAATGTTTTATTTTTGAACGTCAGTTCACATTTGTAGGTGGATCATCAGTGTTAGAGCTAAAATTAGCATGTTTAAAGTGATTTTCATGCTTCCAGGGGCTCGGGAAGTTAATTAAATACCATTTGGAGGCATTTAATGTTCGAGCAAAAACGGCTGATTTTCGACAAAAGAGATAACACCCCCCCATTACGTCATGCTTCAGAAATGTGGAAAATGGTCCGTTTTCAAATGTTTTATTTTTGAACGTCAGTTCACATTTGTAGGTGGATCATCAGTGTTAGAGCTAAAATTAGCATGTTTAAAGTGATTTTCATGCTTCCAGGGGCCCAAAACACAAGATTTATGGAATGGTTAAAAGTGCATGAAAATGGCCAATTTACTCACTCTGAGTTCTCAAAAAGGGTTTCTTCACCCCGGGAAGTTAATTAAATACCATTTGGAGGCATTTAATGTTCGAGCAAAAACGGCTGATTTTCGACAAAAGAGATAACACCCCCCATTACGTCATGCTTCAGAAATGTGGAAAATGGTCCGTTTTCAAATGTTTTATTTTTGAACGTCAGTTCACATTTGTAGGTGGGTCATCAGTGTTAGAGCTAAAATTAGCATGTTTAAAGTGATTTTCATGCTTCCAGGGGCTCGGGAAGTTAATTAAATACCATTTGGAGGCATTTAATGTTCGAGCAAAAACGGCTGATTTTCGACAAAAGAGATAACACCCCCCCCATTACGTCATGCTTCAGAAATGTGGAAAATGGTCCGTTTTCAAATGTTTTATTTTTGAACGTCAGTTCACATTTGTAGGTGGATCATCAGTGTTAGAGCTAAAATTAGCATGTTTAAAGTGATTTTCATGCTTCCAGGGGCCCAAAACACAAGATTTATGGAATGGTTAAAAGTGCATGAAAATGGCCAATTTACTCACTCTGAGTTCTCAAAAAGGGTTTCTTCACCCCGGGAAGTTAATTAAATACCATTTGGAGGCATTTAATGTTAGAGCAAAAACGGCTGATTTTCGACAAAAGAGATAACACCCCCCCATTACGTCATGCTTCAGAAATGTGGAAAATGGTCCGTTTTCAAATGTTTTATTTTTGAACGTCAGTTCACATTTGTAGGTGGATCATCAGTGTTAGAGCTAAAATTAGCATGTTTAAAGTGATTTTCATGCTTCCAGGGGCTCGGGAAGTTAATTAAATACCATTTGGAGGCATTTAATGTTCGAGCAAAAACGGCTGATTTTCGACAAAAGAGATAACACCCCATTACGTCATGCTTCAGAAATGTGGAAAATGGTCCGTTTTCAAATGTTTTATTTTTGAACGTCAGTTCACATTTGTAGGTGGATCATCAGTGTTAGAGCTAAAATTAGCATGTTTAAAGTGATTTTCATGCTTCCAGGGGCCCAAAACACAAGATTTATGGAATGGTTAAAAGTGCATGAAAATGGCCAATTTACTCACTCTGAGTTCTCAAAAAGGGTTTCTTCACCCCGGGAAGTTAATTAAATACCATTTGGAGGCATTTAATGTTAGAGCAAAAACGGCTGATTTTCGACAAAAGAGATAACACCCCCCCATTACGTCATGCTTCAGAAATGTGGAAAATGGTCCGTTTTCAAATGTTTTATTTTTGAACGTCAGTTCACATTTGTAGGTGGATCATCAGTGTTAGAGCTAAAATTAGCATGTTTAAAGTGATTTTCATGCTTCCAGGGGCTCGGGAAGTTAATTAAATACCATTTGGAGGCATTTAATGTTCGAGCAAAAACGGCTGATTTTCGACAAAAGAGATAACACCCCCCCATTACGTCATGCTTCAGAAATGTGGAAAATGGTCCGTTTCCAAATGTTTTATTTTTGAACGTCAGTTCACATTTGTAGGTGGATCATCAGTGTTAGAGCTAAAATTAGCATGTTTAAAGTGATTTTCATGCTTCCAGGGGCCCAAAACACAAGATTTATGGAATGGTTAAAAGTGCATGAAAATGGCCAATTTACTCACTCTGAGTTCTCAAAAAGGGTTTCTTCACCCCGGGAAGTTAATTTAATACCATTTGGAGGCATTTAATGTTAGAGCAAAAACGGCTGATTTTCGACAAAAGAGATAACACCCCCCCATTACGTCATGCTTCAGAAATGTGGAAAATGGTCCGTTTTCAAATGTTTTATTTTTGAACGTCAGTTCACATTTGTAGGTGGATCATCAGTGTTAGAGCAAAAATTAGCATGTTTAAAGTGATTTTCATGCTTCCAGGGGCTCGGGAAGTTAATTAAATACCATTTGGAGGCATTTAATGTTCGAGCAAAAACGGCTGATTTTCGACAAAAGAGATAACACCCCCCCCATTACGTCATGCTTCAGAAATGTGGAAAATGGTCCGTCTTCAAATGTTTTATTTTTGAACGTCAGTTCACATTTGTAGGTGGATCATCAGTGTTAGAGCTAAAATTAGCATGTTTAAAGTGATTTTCATGCTTCCAGGGGCCCAAAACACAAGATTTATGGAATGGTTAAAAGTGCATGAAAATGGCCAATTTACTCACTCTGAGTTCTCAAAAAGGGTTTCTTCACCCCGGGAAGTTAATTAAATACCATTTGGAGGCATTTAATGTTAGAGCAAAAACGGCTGATTTTCGACAAAAGAGATAACACCCCCCCATTACGTCATGCTTCAGAAATGTGGAAAATGGTCCGTTTTCAAATGTTTTATTTTTGAACGTCAGTTCACATTTGTAGGTGGATCATCAGTGTTAGAGCTAAAATTAGCATGTTTAAAGTGATTTTCATGCTTCCAGGGGCCCAAAACACAAGATTTATGGAATGGTTAAAAGTGCATGAAAATGGCCAATTTACTCACTCTGAGTTCTCAAAAAGGGTTTCTTCACCCCGGGAAGTTAATTAAATACCATTTGGAGGCATTTAATGTTCGAGCAAAAACGGCTGATTTTCGACAAAAGAGATAACACCCCCCCATTACGTCATGCTTCAGAAATGTGGAAAATGGTCCGTGTTCAAATGTTTTATTTTTGAACGTCAGTTCACATTTGTAGGTGGATCATCAGTGTTAGAGCTAAAATTAGCATGTTTAAAGTGATTTTCATGCTTCCAGGGGCTCGGGAAGTTAATTAAATACCATTTGGAGGCATTTAATGTTCGAGCAAAAACGGCTGATTTTCGACAAAAGAGATAACACCCCCCCATTACGTCATGCTTCAGAAATGTGGAAAATGGTCCGTTTTCAAATGTTTTATTTTTGAACGTCAGTTCACATTTGTAGGTGGATCATCAGTGTTAGAGCTAAAATTAGCATGTTTAAAGTGATTTTCATGCTTCCAGGGGCTCGGGAAGTTAATTAAATACCATTTGGAGGCATTTAATGTTCGAGCAAACATCCCTGATTTTCGACAAAAGAGATAACACCCCCCCATTACGTCATGCTTCAGAAATGTGGAAAATGGTCCGTTTTCAAATGTTTTATTTTTGAACGTCAGTTCACATTTGTAGGTGGATCATCAGTGTTAGAGCTAAAATTAGCATGTTTAAAGTGATTTTCATGCTTCCAGGGGCTCGGGAAGTTAATTAAATACCATTTGGAGGCATTTAATGTTCGAGCAAAAACGGCTGATTTTCGACAAAAGAGATAACACCCCCCCATTACGTCATGCTTCAGAAATGTGGAAAATGGTCCGTTTTCAAATGTTTTATTTTTGAACGTCAGTTCACATTTGTAGGTGGATCATCAGTGTTAGAGCTAAAATTAGCATGTTTAAAGTGATTTTCATGCTTCCAGGGGCTCGGGAAGTTAATTAAATACCATTTGGAGGCATTTAATGTTCGAGCAAAAACGGCTGATTTTCGACAAAAGAGATAACACCCCCCCATTACGTCATGCTTCAGAAATGTGGAAAATGGTCCGTTTTCAAATGTTTTATTTTTGAACGTCAGTTCACATTTGTAGGTGGATCATCAGTGTTAGAGCTAAAATTAGCATGTTTAAAGTGATTTTCATGCTTCCAGGGGCTCGGGAAGGTAATTAAATACCATTTGGAGGCATTTAATGTTCGAGCAAAAACGGCTGATTTTCGACAAAAGAGATAACACCCCCCCATTACGTCATGCTTCAGAAATGTGGAAAATGGTCCGTTTTCAAATGTTTTATTTTTGAACGTCAGTTCACATTTGTAGGTGGATCATCAGTGTTAGAGCTAAAATTAGCATGTTTAAAGTGATTTTCATGCTTCCAGGGGCCCAAAACACAAGATTTAAGGAATGGTTAAAAGTGCATGAAAATGGCCAATTTACTCACTCTGAGTTCTCAAAAAGGGTTTCTTCACCCCGGGAAGTTAATTAAATACCATTTGGAGGCATTTAATGTTAGAGCAAAAACGGCTGATTTTCGACAAAAGAGATAACACCCCCCCATTACGTCATGCTTCAGAAATGTGGAAAATGGTCCGTTTTCAAATGTTTTATTTTTGAACGTCAGTTCACATTTGTAGGTGGATCATCAGTGTTAGAGCTAAAATTAGCATGTTTAAAGTGATTTTCATGCTTCCAGGGGCCCAAAACACAAGATTTATGGAATGGTTAAAAGTGCATGAAAATGGCCAATTTACTCACTCTGAGTTCTCAAAAAGGGTTTCTTCACCCCGGGAAGTTAATTAAATACCATTTGGAGGCATTTAATGTTCGAGCAAAAACGGCTGATTTTCGACAAAAGAGATAACACCCCCCCATTACGTCATGCTTCAGAAATGTGGAAAATGGTCCGTGTTCAAATGTTTTATTTTTGAACGTCAGTTCACATTTGTAGGTGGATCATCAGTGTTAGAGCTAAAATTAGCATGTTTAAAGTGATTTTCATGCTTCCAGGGGCTCGGGAAGTTAATTAAATACCATTTGGAGGCATTTAATGTTCGAGCAAAAACGGCTGATTTTCGACAAAAGAGATAACACCCCCCCATTACGTCATGCTTCAGAAATGTGGAAAATGGTCCGTTTTCAAATGTTTTATTTTTGAACGTCAGTTCACATTTGTAGGTGGATCATCAGTGTTAGAGCTAAAATTAGCATGTTTAAAGTGATTTTCATGCTTCCAGGGGCTCGGGAAGTTAATTAAATACCATTTGGAGGCATTTAATGTTCGAGCAAAAACGGCTGATTTTCGACAAAAGAGATAACACCCCCCCATTACGTCATGCTTCAGAAATGTGGAAAATGTTCCGTTTTCAAATGTTTTATTTTTGAACGTCAGTTCACATTTGTAGGTGGATCATCAGTGTTAGAGCTAAAATTAGCATGTTTAAAGTGATTTTCATGCTTCCAGGGGCTCGGGAAGTTAATTAAATACCATTTGGAGGCATTTAATGTTCGAGCAAAAACGGCTGATTTTCGACAAAAGAGATAACACCCCCCCATTACGTCATGCTTCAGAAATGTGGAAAATGGTCCGTTTTCAAATGTTTTATTTTTGAACGTCAGTTCACATTTGTAGGTGGATCATCAGTGTTAGAGCTAAAATTAGCATGTTTAAAGTGATTTTCATGCTTCCAGGGGCTCGGGAAGTTAATTAAATACCATTTGGAGGCATTTAATGTTCGAGCAAAAACGGCTGATTTTCGACAAAAGAGATAACACCCCCCCATTACGTCATGCTTCAGAAATGTGGAAAATGGTCCGTTTTCAAATGTTTTATTTTTGAACGTCAGTTCACATTTGTAGGTGGATCATCAGTGTTAGAGCTAAAATTAGCATGTTTAAAGTGATTTTCATGCTTCCAGGGGCTCTGGAAGGTAATTAAATACCATTTGGAGGCATTTAATGTTCGAGCAAAAACGGCTGATTTTCGACAAAAGAGATAACACCCCCCCATTACGTCATGCTTCAGAAATGTGGAAAATGGTCCGTTTTCAAATGTTTTATTTTTGAACGTCAGTTCACATTTGTAGGTGGATCATCAGTGTTAGAGCTAAAATTAGCATGTTTAAAGTGATTTTCATGCTTCCAGGGGCCCAAAACACAAGATTTATGGAATGGTTAAAAGTGCATGAAAATGGCCAATTTACTCACTCTGAGTTCTCAAAAAGGGTTTCTTCACCCCGGGAAGTTAATTAAATACCATTTGGAGGCATTTAATGTTCGAGCAAAAACGGCTGATTTTCGACAAAAGAGATAACACCCCCCATTACGTCATGCTTCAGAAATGTGGAAAATGGTCCGTTTTCAAATGTTTTATTTTTGAACGTCAGTTCACATTTGTAGGTGGATCATCAGTGTTAGAGCTAAAATTAGCATGTTTAAAGTGATTTTCATGCTTCCAGGGGCTCGGGAAGTTAATTAAATACCATTTGGAGGCATTTAATGTTCGAGCAAAAACGGCTGATTTTCGACAAAAGAGATAACACCCCCCCATTACGTCATGCTTCAGAAATGTGGAAAATGGTCCGTTTTCAAATGTTTTATTTTTGAACGTCAGTTCACATTTGTAGGTGGATCATCAGTGTTAGAGCTAAAATTAGCATGTTTAAAGTGATTTTCATGCTTCCAGGGGCTCGGGAAGTTAATTAAATACCATTTGGAGGCATTTAATGTTCGAGCAAAAACGGCTGATTTTCGACAAAAGAGATAACACCCCCCCATTACGTCATGCTTCAGAAATGTGGAAAATGGTCCGTTTTCAAATGTTTTATTTTTGAACGTCAGTTCACATTTGTAGGTGGATCATCAGTGTTAGAGCTAAAATTAGCATGTTTAAAGTGATTTTCATGCTTCCAGGGGCCCAAAACACAAGATTTATGGAATGGTTAAAAGTGCATGAAAATGGCCAATTTACTCACTCTGAGTTCTCAAAAAGGGTTTCTTCACCCCGGGAAGTTAATTAAATACCATTTGGAGGCATTTAATGTTCGAGCAAAAACGGCTGATTTTCGACAAAAGAGATAACACCCCCCCATTACGTCATGCTTCAGAAATGTGGAAAATGGTCCGTTTTCAAATGTTTTATTTTTGAACGTCAGTTCACATTTGTAGGTGGATCATCAGTGTTAGAGCTAAAATTAGCATGTTTAAAGTGATTTTCATTCTTCCAGGGGCCCAAAACACAAGATTTATGGAATGGTTAAAAGTGCATGAAAAGGGCCAATTTACTCACTCTGAGTTCTCAAAAAGGGTTTCTTCACCCCGGGAAGTTAATTAAATACCATTTGGAGGCATTTAATGTTCGAGCAAAAACGGCTGATTTTCGACAAAAGAGATAACACCCCCCCATTACGTCATGCTTCAGAAATGTGGAAAATGGTCCGTTTTCAAATGTTTTATTTTTGAACGTCAGTTCACATTTGTAGGTGGATCATCAGTGTTAGAGCTAAAATTAGCATGTTTAAAGTGATTTTCATGCTTCCAGGGGCTCGGGAAGTTAATTAAATACCATTTGGAGGCATTTAATGTTCGAGCAAAAACAGCTGATTTTCGACAAAAGAGATAACACCCCCCCATTACGTCATGCTTCAGAAATGTGGAAAATGGTCCGTTTTCAAATGTTTTATTTTTGAACGTCAGTTCACATTTGTAGGTGGATCATCAGTGTTAGAGCTAAAATTAGCATGTTTAAAGTGATTTTCATGCTTCCAGGGGCTCGGGAAGTTAATTAAATACCATTTGGAGGCATTTAATGTCCGAGCAAAAACGGCTGATTTTCGACAAAAGAGATAACACCCCCCCATTACGTCATGCTTCAGAAATGTGGAAAATGGTCCGTTTTCAAATGTTTTATTTTTGAACGTCAGTTCACATTTGTAGGTGGATCATCAGTGTTAGAGCTAAAATTAGCATGTTTAAAGTGATTTTCATGCTTCCAGGGGCTCGGGAAGTTAATTAAATACCATTTGGAGGCATTTAATGTTCGAGCAAAAACGGCTGATTTTCGACAAAAGAGATAACACCCCCCCATTACGTCATGCTTCAGAAATGTGGAAAATGGTCCGTTTTCAAATGTTTTATTTTTGAACGTCAGTTCACATTTGTAGGTGGATCATCAGTGTTAGAGCTAAAATTAGCATGTTTAAAGTGATTTTCATGCTTCCAGGGGCCCAAAACACAAGATTTATGGAATGGTTAAAAGTGCATGAAAATGGCCAATTTACTCACTCTGAGTTCTCAAAAAGGGTTTCTTCACCCCGGGAAGTTAATTAAATACCATTTGGAGGCATTTAATGTTCGAGCAAAAACGGCTGATTTTCGACAAAAGAGATAACACCCCCCCATTACGTCATGCTTCAGAAATGTGGAAAATGGTCCGTTTTCAAATGTTTTATTTTTGAACGTCAGTTCACATTTGTAGGTGGATCATCAGTGTTAGAGCTAAAATTAGCATGTTTAAAGTGATTTTCATGCTTCCAGGGGCTCGGGAAGTTAATTAAATACCATTTGGAGGCATTTAATGTTCGAGCAAAAACGGCTGATTTTCGACAAAAGAGATAACACCCCCCCATTACGTCATGCTTCAGAAATGTGGAAAATGGTCCGTTTTCAAATGTTTTATTTTTGAACGTCAGTTCACATTTGTAGGTGGATCATCAGTGTTAGAGCTAAAATTAGCATGTTTAAAGTGATTTTCATGCTTCCAGGGGCCCAAAACACAAGATTTATGGAATGGTTAAAAGTGCATGAAAATGGCCAATTTACTCACTCTGAGTTCTCAAAAAGGGTTTCTTCACCCCGGGAAGTTAATTAAATACCATTTGGAGGCATTTAATGTTCGAGCAAAAACGGCTGATTTTCGACAAAAGAGATAACACCCCCCCATTACGTCATGCTTCAGAAATTTGGAAAATGGTCCGTTTTCAAATGTTTTATTTTTGAACGTCAGTTCACATTTGTAGGTGGATCATCAGTGTTAGAGCTAAAATTAGCATGTTTAAAGTGATTTTCATGCTTCCAGGGGCTCGGGAAGTTAATTAAATACCATTTGGAGGCATTTAATGTTCGAGCAAAAACGGCTGATTTTCGACAAAAGAGATAACACCCCCCCATTACGTCATGCTTCAGAAATGTGGAAAATGGTCCGTTTTCAAATGTTTTATTTTTGAACGTCAGTTCACATTTGTAGGTGGATCATCAGTGTTAGAGCTGAAATTAGCATGTTTAAAGTGATTTTCATGCTTCCAGGGGCCCAAAACACAAGATTTATGGAATGGTTAAAAGTGCATGAAAATGGCCAATTTACTCACTCTGAGTTCTCAAAAAGGGTTTCTTCACCCCGGGAAGTTAATTAAATACCATTTGGAGGCATTTAATGTTCGAGCAAAAACGGCTGATTTTCGACAAAAGAGATAACACCCCCCCATTACGTCATGCTTCAGAAATGTGGAAAATGGTCCGTTTTCAAATGTTTTATTTTTGAACGTCAGTTCACATTTGTAGGTGGATCATCAGTGTTAGAGCTAAAATTAGCATGTTTAAAGTGATTTTCATGCTTCCAGGGACTCGGGAAGTTAATTAAATACCATTTGGAGGCATTTAATGTTCGAGCAAAAACGGCTGATTTTCGACAAAAGAGATAACACCCCCCCATTACGTCATGCTTCAGAAATGTGGAAAATGGTCCGTTTTCAAATGTTTTATTTTTGAACGTCAGTTCACATTTGTAGGTGGGTCATCAGTGTTAGAGCTAAAATTAGCATGTTTAAAGTGATTTTCATGATTCCAGGGGCCCAAAACACAAGATTTATGAAATGGTTAAAAGTGCATGAAAATGGCCAATTTACTCACTCTGAGTTCTCAAAAAGGGTTTCTTCACCCCGGGAAGTTAATTAAATACCATTTGGAGGCATTTAATGTTCGAGCAAAAACGGCTGATTTTCGACAAAAGAGATAACACCCCCCCATTACGTCATGCTTCAGAAATGTGGAAAATGGTCCGTTTTCAAATGTTTTATTTTTGAACGTCAGTTCACATTTGTAGGTGGATCATCAGTGTTAGAGCTAAAATTAGCATGTTTAAAGTGATTTTCATGCTTCCAGGGGCCCAAAACACAAGATTTATGGAATGGTTAAAAGTGCATGAAAATGGCCAATTTACTCACTCTGAGTTCTCAAAAAGGGTTTCTTCACCCCGGGAAGTTAATTAAATACCATTTGGAGGCATTTAATGTTCGAGCAAAAACGGCTGATTTTCGACAAAAGAGATAACACCCCCCCATTACGTCATGCTTCAGAAATGTGGAAAATGGTCAGTTTTCAAATGTTTTATTTTTGAACGTCAGTTCACATTTGTAGGTGGATCATCAGTGTTAGAGCTAAAATTAGCATGTTTAAAGTGATTTTCATGCTTCCAGGGGCCCAAAACACAAGATTTATGGAATGGTTAAAAGTGCATGAAAATGGCCAATTTACTCACTCTGAGTTCTCAAAAAGGGTTTCTTCACCCCGGGAAGTTAATTAAATACCATTTGGAGGCATTTAATGTTCGAGCAAAAACGGCTGATTTTCGACAAAAGAGATAACACCCCCCCATTACGTCATGCTTCAGAAATGTGGAAAATGGTCCGTTTTCAAATGTTTTATTTTTGAACGTCAGTTCACATTTGTAGGTGGATCATCAGTGTTAGAGCTAAAATTAGCATGTTTAAAGTGATTTTCATGCTTCCAGGGGCTCGGGAAGTTAATTAAATACCATTTGGAGGCATTTAATGTTCGAGCAAAAACGGCTGATTTTCGACAAAAGAGATAACACCCCCCCATTACGTCATGCTTCAGAAATGTGGAAAATGGTCCGTTTTCAAATGTTTTATTTTTGAACGTCAGTTCACATTTGTAGGTGGATCATCAGTGTTAGAGCTAAAATTAGCATGTTTAAAGTGATTTTCATGCTTCCAGGGGCCCAAAACACAAGATTTATGGAATGGTTAAAAGTGCATGAAAATGGCCAATTTACTCACTCTGAGTTCTCAAAAAGGGTTTCTTCACCCCGGGAAGTTAATTAAATACCATTTGGAGGCATTTAATGTTCGAGCAAAAACGGCTGATTTTCGACAAAAGAGATAACACCCCCCCCATTACGTCATGCTTCAGAAATGTGGAAAATGGTCCGTTTTCAAATGTTTTATTTTTGAACGTCAGTTCACATTTGTAGGTGGATCATCAGTGTTAGAGCTAAAATTAGCATGTTTAAAGTGATTTTCATGCTTCCAGGGGCTCGGGAAGTTAATTAAATACCATTTGGAGGCATTTAATGTTCGAGCAAAAACGGCTGATTTTCGACAAAAGAGATAACACCCCCCCCATTACGTCATGCTTCAGAAATGTGGAAAATGGTCCGTTTTCAAATGTTTTATTTTTGAACGTCAGTTCACATTTGTAGGTGGATCATCAGTGTTAGAGCTAAAATTAGCATGTTTAAAGTGATTTTCATGCTTCCAGGGGCCCGAAACACAAGATTTATGGAATGGTTAAAAGTGCATGAAAATGGCCAATTTACTCACTCTGAGTTCTCAAAAAGGGTTTCTTCACCCCGGGAAGTTATTTAAATACCATTTGGAAGCATTTAATGTTCGAGCAAAAACGGCTGATTTTCGACAAAAGAGATAACACCCCCCCATTACGTCATGCTTCAGAAATGTGGAAAATGGTCCGTTTTCAAATGTTTTATTTTTGAACGTCAGTTCACATTTGTAGGTGGATCATCAGTGTTAGAGCTAAAATTAGCATGTTTAAAGTGATTTTCATGCCTCCAGGGGCTCGGGAAGTTAATTAAATACCATTTGGAGGCATTTAATGTTCGAGCAAAAACGGCTGATTTTCGACAAAAGAGATAACACCCCCCCATTACGTCATGCTTCAGAAATGTGGAAAATGGTCCGTTTTCAAATGTTTTATTTTTGAACGTCAGTTCACATTTGTAGGTGGATCATCAGTGTTAGAGCTAAAATTAGCATGTTTAAAGTGATTTTCATGATTCCAGGGGCCCAAAACACAAGATTTATGAAATGGTTAAAAGTGCATGAAAATGGCCAATTTACTCACTCTGAGTTCTCAAAAAGGGTTTCTTCACCCCGGGAAGTTAATTAAATACCATTTGGAGGCATTTAATGTTCGAGCAAAAACGGCTGATTTTCGACAAAAGAGATAACACCCCCCCATTACGTCATGCTTCAGAAATGTGGAAAATGGTCCGTTTTCAAATGTTTTATTTTTGAACGTCAGTTCACATTTGTAGGTGGATCATCAGTGTTAGAGCTAAAATTAGCATGTTTAAAGTGATTTTCATGCTTCCAGGGGCCCAAAACACAAGATTTATGGAATGGTTAAAAGTGCATGAAAATGGCCAATTTACTCACTCTGAGTTCTCAAAAAGGGTTTCTTCACCCCGGGAAGTTAATTAAATACCATTTGGAGGCATTTAATGTTCGAGCAAAAACGGCTGATTTTCGACAAAAGAGATAACACCCCCCCATTACGTCATGCTTCAGAAATGTGGAAAATGGTCCGTTTTCAAATGTTTTATTTTTGAACGTCAGTTCACATTTGTAGGTGGATCATCAGTGTTAGAGCTAAAATTAGCATGTTTAAAGTGATTTTCATGCTTCCAGGGGCCCAAAACACAAGATTTATGGAATGGTTAAAAGTGCATGAAAATGGCCAATTTACTCACTCTGAGTTCTCAAAAAGGGTTTCTTCACCCCGGGAAGTTAATTAAATACAATTTGGAGGCATTTAATGTTAGAGCAAAAACGGCTGATTTTCGACAAAAGAGATAACACCCCCCCATTACGTCATGCTTCAGAAATGTGGAAAATGGTCCGTTTTCAAATGTTTTATTTTTGAACGTCAGTTCACATTTGTAGGTGGATCATCAGTGTTAGAGCTAAAATTAGCAAGTTTAAAGTGATTTTCATGCTTCCAGGGGCCCAAAACACAAGATTTATGGAATGGTTAAAAGTGCATGAAAATGGCCAATTTACTCACTCTGAGTACTCAAAAAGGGTTTCTTCACCCCGGGAAGTTAATTAAATACCATTTGGAGGCATTTAATGTTCGAGCAAAAACGGCTGATTTTCGACAAAAGAGATAACACCCCCCCATTACGTCATGCTTCAGAAATGTGGAAAATGGTCCGTTTTCAAATGTTTTATTTTTGAACGTCAGTTCACATTTGTAGGTGGATCATCAGTGTTAGAGCTAAAATTAGCATGTTTAAAGTGATTTTCATGCTTCCAGGGGCCCAAAACACAAGATTTATGGAATGGTTAAAAGTGCATGAAAATGGCCAATTTACTCACTCTGAGTTCTCAAAAAGGGTTTCTTCACCCCGGGAAGTTAATTAAATACCATTTGGAGGCATTTAATGTTCGAGCAAAAACGGCTGATTTTCGACAAAAGAGATAACACCCCCCCATTACGACATGCTTCAGAAATGTGGAAAATGATCCGTTTTCAAATGTTTTATTTTTGAACTTCAGTTCACATTTGTAGGTGGATCATCAGTGTTAGAGCTAAAATTAGCATGTTTAAAGTGATTTTCATGCTTCCAGGGGCTCGGGAAGTTAACTAAATACCATTTGGAGGCATTTAATGTTCGAGCAAAAACGGCTGATTTTCGACAAAAGAGATAACACCCCCCCCATTACGTCATGCTTCAGAAATGTGGAAAATGGTCCGTTTTCAAATGTTTTATTTTTGAACGTCAGTTCACATTTGTAGGTGGATCATCAGTGTTAGAGCTAAAATTAGCATGTTTAAAGTGATTTTCATGCTTCCAGGGGCCCAAAACACACGATTTATGGAATGGTTAAAAGTGCATGAAAATGGCCAATTTACTCACTCTGAGTTCTCAAAAAGGGTTTCTTCACCCCGGGAAGTTAATTAAATACCATTTGGAGGCATTTAATGTTAGAGCAAAAACGGCTGATTTTCGACAAAAGAGATAACACCCCCCCATTACGTCATGCTTCAGAAATGTGGAAAATGGTCCGTTTTCAAATGTTTTATTTTTGAACGTCAGTTCACATTTGTAGGTGGATCATCAGTGTTAGAGCTAAAATTAGCATGTTTAAAGTGATTTTCATGCTTCCAGGGGCCCAAAACACAAGATTTATGGAATGGTTAAAAGTGCATGAAAAGGGCCAATTTACTCACTCTGAGTTCTCAAAAAGGGTTTCTTCACCCCGGGAAGTTAATTAAATACCATTTGGAGGCATTTAATGTTCGAGCAAAAACGGCTGATTTTCGACAAAAGAGATAACACCCCCCCATTACGTCATGCTTCAGAAATGTGGAAAATGGTCCGTTTTCAAATGTTTTATTTTTGAACGTCAGTTCACATTTGTAGGTGGATCATCAGTGTTAGAGCTAAAATTAGCATGTTTAAAGTGATTTTCATGCTTCCAGGGGCTCGGGAAGTTAATTAAATACCATTTGGAGGCATTTAATGTTCGAGCAAAAACGGCTGATTTTCGACAAAAGAGATAACACCCCCCCATTACGTCATGCTTCAGAAATGTGGAAAATGGTCCGTTTTCAAATGTTTTATTTTTGAACGTCAGTTCAAATTTGTAGGTGGATCATCAGTGTTAGAGCTAAAATTAGCATGTTTAAAGTGATTTTCATGCTTCCAGGGGCTCGGGAAGTTAATTAAATACCATTTGGAGGCATTTAATGTTCGAGCAAAAACGGCTGATTTTCGACAAAAGAGATAACACCCCCCCATTACGTCATGCTTCAGAAATGTGGAAAATGGTCCGTTTTCAAATGTTTTATTTTTGAACGTCAGTTCACATTTGTAGGTGGATCATCAGTGTTAGAGCTAAAATTAGAATGTTTAAAGTGATTTTCATGCTTCCAGGGGCCCAAAACACAAGATTTATGGAATGGTTAAAAGTGCATGAAAATGGCCAATTTACTCACTCTGAGTTCTCAAAAAGGGTTTCTTCACCCCGGGAAGTTAATTAAATACCATTTGGAGGCATTTAATGTTCGAGCAAAAACGGCTGATTTTCGACAAAAGAGATAACACCCCCCCATTACGTCATGCTTCAGAAATGTGGAAAATGGTCCGTTTTCAAATGTTTTATTTTTGAACGTCAGTTCACATTTGTAGGTGGATCATCAGTGTTAGAGCTAAAATTAGCATGTTTAAAGTGATTTTCATGCTTCCAGGGGCCCAAAACACAAGATTTATGGAATGGTTAAAAGTGCATGAAAATGGCCAATTTACTCACTCTGAGTTCTCAAAAAGGGTTTCTTCACCCCGGGAAGTTAATTAAATACCATTTGGAGGCATTTAATGTTCGAGCAAAAACGGCTGATTTTCGACAAAAGAGATAACACCCCCCCATTACGTCATGCTTCAGAAATGTGGAAAATGGTCCGTTTTCAAATGTTTTATTTTTGAACGTCAGTTCACATTTGTAGGTGGATCATCAGTGTTAGAGCTAAAATTAGCATGTTTAAAGTGATTTTCATGCTTCCAGGGGCCCAAAACACAAGATTTATGGAATGGTTAAAAGTGCATGAAAATGGCCAATTTACTCACTCTGAGTTCTCAAAAAGGGTTTCTTCACCCCGGGAAGTTAATTAAATACCATTTGGAGGCATTTAATGTTCGAGCAAAAACGGCTGATTTTCGACAAAAGAGATAACACCCCCCCATTACGTCATGCTTCAGAAATGTGGAAAATGGTTTGTTTTCAAATGTTTTATTTTTGAACGTCAGTTCACATTTGTAGGTGGATCATCAGTGTTAGAGCTAAAATTAGCATGTTTAAAGTGATTTTCATGCTTCCAGGGGCCCAAAACACAAGATTTATGGAATGGTTAAAAGTGCATGAAAATGGCCAATTTACTCACTCTGAGTTCTCAAAAAGGGTTTCTTCACCCCGGGAAGTTAATTAAATACCATTTGGAGGCATTTAATGTTCGAGCAAAAACGGCTGATTTTCGACAAAAGAGATAACACCCCCCCATTACGTCATGCTTCAGAAATGTGGAAAATGGTCCGTTTTCAAATGTTTTATTTTTGAACGTCAGTTCACATTTGTAGGTGGATCATCAGTGTTAGAGCTAAAATTAGCATGTTTAAAGTGATTTTCATGCTTCCAGGGGCTCGGGAAGTTAATTAAATACCATTTGGAGGCATTTAATGTTCGAGCAAAAACGGCTGATTTTCGACAAAAGAGATAACACCCCCCCATTACGTCATGCTTCAGAAATGTGGAAAATGGTCCGTTTTCAAATGTTTTATTTTTGAACGTCAGTTCACATTTGTAGGTGGATCATCAGTGTTAGAGCTAAAATTAGCATGTTTAAAGTGATTTTCATGCTTCCAGGGGCACAAAACACAAGATTTATGGAATGGTTAAAAGTGCATGAAAATGGCCAATTTACTCACTCTGAGTTCTCAAAAAGGGTTTCTTCACCCCGGGAAGTTAATTAAATACCATTTGGAGGCATTTAATGTTCGAGCAAAAACTGCTGATTTTCGACAAAAGAGATAACACCCCCCCATTACGTCATGCTTCAGAAATGTGGAAAATGGTCCGTTTTCAAATGTTTTATTTTTGAACGTCAGTTCACATTTGTAGGTGGATCATCAGTGTTAGAGCTAAAATTAGCATGTTTAAAGTGATTTTCATGCTTCCAGGGGCTCGGGAAGTTAATTAAATACCATTTGGAGGCATTTAATGTTCGAGCAAAAACGGCTGATTTTCGACAAAAGAGATAACACCCCCCCATTACGTCATGCTTCAGAAATGTGGAAAATGGTCCGTTTTCAAATGTTTTATTTTTGAACGTCAGTTCACATTTGTAGGTGGATCATCAGTGTTAGAGCTAAAATTAGCATGTTTAAAGTGATTTTCATGCTTCCAGGGGCCCAAAACACAAGATTTATGGAATGGTTAAAAGTGCATGAAAATGGCCAATTTACTCACTCTGAGTTCTCAAAAAGGGTTTCTTCACCCCGGGAAGTTAATTAAATACCATTTGGAGGCATTTAATGTTCGAGCAAAAACGGCTGATTTTCGACAAAAGAGATAACACCCCCCCATTACGTCATGCTTCAGAAATGTGGAAAATGGTCCGTTTTCAAATGTTTTATTTTTGAACGTCAGTTCACATTTGTAGGTGGATCATCAGTGTTAGAGCTAAAATTAGCATGTTTAAAGTGATTTTCATGCTTCCAGGGGCCCAAAACACAAGATTTATGGAATGGTTAAAAGTGCATGAAAATGGCCAATTTACTCACTCTGAGTTCTCAAAAAGGGTTTCTTCACCCCGGGAAGTTAATTAAATACCATTTGGAGGCATTTAATGTTCGAGCAAAAACGGCTGATTTTCGACAAAAGAGATAACACCCCCCATTACGTCATGCTTCAGAAATGTGGAAAATGGTCCGTTTTCAAATGTTTTATTTTTGAACGTCAGTTCACATTTGTAGGTGGATCATCAGTGTTAGAGCTAAAATTAGCATGTTTAAAGTGATTTTCATGCTTCCAGGGGCCCAAAACACAAGATTTATGGAATGGTTAAAAGTGCATGAAAATGGCCAATTTACTCACTCTGAGTTCTCAAAAAGGGTTTCTTCACCCCGGGAAGTTAATTAAATACCATTTGGAGGCATTTAATGTTAGAGCAAAAACGGCTGATTTTCGACAAAAGAGATAACACCCCCCCATTACGTCATGCTTCAGAAATGTGGAAAATGGTCCGTTTTCAAATGTTTTATTTTTGAACGTCAGTTCACATTTGTAGGTGGATCATCAGTGTTAGAGCTAAAATTAGCATGTTTAAAGTGATTTTCATGCTTCCAGGGGCTCGGGAAGTTAATTAAATACCATTTGGAGGCATTTAATGTTCGAGCAAAAACGGCTGATTTTCGACAAAAGAGATAACACCCCCCCATTACGTCATGCTTCAGAAATGTGGAAAATGGTCCGTTTTCAAATGTTTTATTTTTGAACGTCAGTTCACATTTGTAGGTGGATCATCAGTGTTAGAGCTAAAATTAGCATGTTTAAAGTGATTTTCATGCTTCCAGGGGCCCAAAACACAAGATTTATGGAATGGTTAAAAGTGCATGAAAATGGCCAATTTACTCACTCTGAGTTCTCAAAAAGGGTTTCTTCACCCCGGGAAGTTAATTAAATACCATTTGGAGGCATTTAATGTTCGAGCAAAAACGGCTGATTTTCGACAAAAGAGATAACACCCCCCCATTACGTCATGCTTCAGAAATGTGGAAAATGGTCCGTTTTCAAATGTTTTATTTTTGAACGTCAGTTCACATTTGTAGGTGGATCATCAGTGTTAGAGCTAAAATTAGCATGTTTAAAGTGATTTTCATGCTTCCAGGGGCCCAAAACACAAGATTTATGGAATGGTTAAAAGTGCATGAAAATGGCCAATTTACTCACTCTGAGTTCTCAAAAAGGGTTTCTTCACCCCGGGAAGTTAATTAAATACCATTTGGAGGCATTTAATGTTCGAGCAAAAACGGCTGATTTTCGACAAAAGAGATAACACCCCCCCCATTACGTCATGCTTCAGAAATGTGGAAAATGGTCCGTTTTCAAATGTTTTATTTTTGAACGTCAGTTCACATTTGTAGGTGGATCATCAGTGTTAGAGCTAAAATTAGCATGTTTAAAGTGATTTTCATGCCTCCAGGGGCTCGGGAAGTTAATTAAATACCATTTGGAGGCATTTAATGTTCGAGCAAAAACGGCTGATTTTCGACAAAAGAGATAACACCCCCCCATTACGTCATGCTTCAGAAATGTGGAAAATGGTCCGTTTTCAAATGTTTTATTTTTGAACGTCAGTTCACATTTGTAGGTGGATCATCAGTGTTAGAGCTAAAATTAGCATGTTTAAAGTGATTTTCATGCTTCCAGGGGCTCGGGAAGTTAATTAAATACCATTTGGAGGCATTTAATGTTCGAGCAAAAACGGCTGATTTTCGACAAAAGAGATAACACCCCCCCATTACGTCATGCTTCAGAAATGTGGAAAATGGTCCGTTTTCAAATGTTTTATTTTTGAACGTCAGTTCACATTTGTAGGTGGATCATCAGTGTTAGAGCTAAAATTAGCATGTTTAAAGTGATTTTCATGCTTCCAGGGGCTCGGGAAGTTAATTAAATACCATTTGGAGGCATTTAATGTTCGAGCAAAAACGGCTGATTTTCGACAAAAGAGATAACACCCCCCCATTACGTCATGCTTCAGAAATGTGGAAAATGGTCCGTTTTCAAATGTTTTATTTTTGAACGTCAGTTCACATTTGTAGGTGGATCATCAGTGTTAGAGCTAAAATTAGCATGTTTAAAGTGATTTTCATGCTTCCAGGGGCTCGGGAAGTTAATTAAATACCATTTGGAGGCATTTAATGTTCGAGCAAAAACGGCTGATTTTCGACAAAAGAGATAACACCCCCCCATTACGTCATGCTTCAGAAATGTGGAAAATGGTCCGTTTTCAAATGTTTTATTTTTGAACGTCAGTTCACATTTGTAGGTGGATCATCAGTGTTAGAGCTAAAATTAGCATGTTTAAAGTGATTTTCATGCTTCCAGGGGCCCAAAACACAAGATTTATGGAATGGTTAAAAGTGCATGAAAATGGCCAATTACTCACTCTGAGTTCTCAAAAAGGGTTTCTTCACCCCGGGAAGTTAATTAAATACCATTTGGAGGCATTTAATGTTCGAGCAAAAACGGCTGATTTTCGACAAAAGAGATATAACCCCCCCATTACGTCATGCTTCAGAAATGTGGAAAATGGTCCGTTTTCAAATGTTTTATTTTTGAACGTCAGTTCACATTTGTAGGTGGATCATCAGTGTTAGAGCTAAAATTAGCATGTTTAAAGTGATTTTCATGCTTCCAGGGGCCCAAAACACAAGATTTATGGAATGGTTAAAAGTGCATGAAAATGGCCAATTTACTCACTCTGAGTTCTCAAAAAGGGTTTCTTCACCCCGGGAAGTTAATTAAATACCATTTGGAGGCATTTAATGTTCGAGCAAAAACGGCTGATTTTCGACAAAAGAGATAACACCCCCCCATTACGTCATGCTTCAGAAATGTGAAAAATGGTCCGTTTTCAAATGTTTTATTTTTGAACGTCAGTTCACATTTGTAGGTGGATCATCAGTGTTAGAGCTAAAATTAGCATGTTTAAAGTGATTTTCATGCTTCCAGGGGCCCAAAACACAAGATTTATGGAATGGTTAAAAGTGCATGAAAATGGCCAATTTACTCACTCTGAGTTCTCAAAAAGGGTTTCTTCACCCCGGGAAGTTAATTAAATACCATTTGGAGGCATTTAATGTTTGAGCAAAAACGGCTGATTTTCGACAAAAGAGATAACACCCCCCCATTACGTCATGCTTCAGAAATGTGGAAAATGGTCCGTTTTCAAATGTTTTATTTTTGAACGTCAGTTCACATTTGTAGGTGGATCATCAGTGTTAGAGCTAAAATTAGCATGTTTAAAGTGATTTTCATGCTTCCAGGGGCTCGGGAAGTTAATTAAATACCATTTGGAGGCATTTAATGTTCGAGCAAAACGGCTGATTTTCGACAAAAGAGATAACACCCCCCCATTACGTCATGCTTCAGAAATGTGGAAAATGGTCCGTTTTCAAATGTTTTATTTTTGAACGTCAGTTCACATTTGTAAGTGGATCATCAGTGTTAGAGCTAAAATTAGCATGTTTAAAGTGATTTTCATGCTTCCAGGGGCTCGGGAAGTTAATTAAATACCATTTGGAGGCATTTAATGTTCGAGCAAAAACGGCTGATTTTCGACAAAAGAGATAACACCCCCCCATTACGTCATGCTTCAGAAATGTGGAAAATGGTCCGTTTTCAAATGTTTTATTTTTGAACGTCAGTTCACATTTGTAGGTGGATCATCAGTGTTAGAGCTAAAATTAGCATGTTTAAAGTGATTTTCATGCTTCCAGGGGCTCGGGAAGTTAATTAAATACCATTTGGAGGCATTTAATGTTCGAGCAAAAACGGCTGATTTTCGACAAAAGAGATAACACCCCCCCATTACGTCATGCTTCAGAAATGTGGAAAATAGTCCGTTTTCTAATGTTTTATTTTTGAACGTCAGTTCACATTTGTAAGTGGATCATCAGTGTTAGAGCTAAAATTAGCATGTTTAAAGTGATTTTCATGCTTCCAGGGGCTCGGGAAGTTAATTAAATACCATTTGGAGGCATTTAATGTTCGAGCAAAAACGGCTGATTTTCGACAAAAGAGATAACACCCCCCCATTACGTCATGCTTCAGAAATGTGGAAAATGGTCAGTTTTCAAATGTTTTATTTTTGAACGTCAGTTCACATTTGTAGGTGGATCATCAGTGTTAGAGCTAAAATTAGCATGTTTAAAGTGATTTTCATGCTTCCAGGGGCCCAAAACACAAGATTTATGGAATGGTTAAAAGTGCATGAAAATGGCCAATTTACTCACTCTGAGTTCTCAAAAAGGGTTTCTTCACCCCGGGAAGTTAATTAAATACCATTTGGAGGCATTTAATGTTCGAGCAAAAACGGCTGATTTTCGACAAAAGAGATAACACCCCCCCATTACGTCATGCTTCAGAAATGTGGAAAATGGTCCGTTTTCAAATGTTTTATTTTTGAACGTCAGTTCACATTTGTAGGTGGATCATCAGTGTTAGAGCTAAAATTAGCATGTTTAAAGTGATTTTCATGCTTCCAGGGGCTCGGGAAGTTAATTAAATACCATTTGGAGGCATTTAATGTTCGAGCAAAAACGGCTGATTTTCGACAAAAGAGATAACACCCCCCCCATTACGTCATGCTTCAGAAATGTGGAAAATGGTCCGTTTTCAAATGTTTTATTTTTGAACGTCAGTTCACATTTGTAAGTGGATCATCAGTGTTAGAGCTAAAATTAGCATGTTTAAAGTGATTTTCATGCTTCCAGGGGCTCGGGAAGTTAATTAAATACCATTTGGAGGCATTTAATGTTCGAGCAAAAACGGCTGATTTTCGACAAAAGAGATAACACCCCCCCATTACGTCATGCTTCAGAAATGTGGAAAATGGTCAGTTTTCAAATGTTTTATTTTTGAACGTCAGTTCACATTTGTAGGTGGATCATCAGTGTTAGAGCTAAAATTAGCATGTTTAAAGTGATTTTCATGCTTCCAGGGGCCCAAAACACAAGATTTATGGAATGGTTAAAAGTGCATGAAAATGGCCAATTTACTCACTCTGAGTTCTCAAAAAGGGTTTCTTCACCCCGGGAAGTTAATTAAATACCATTTGGAGGCATTTAATGTTCGAGCAAAAACGGCTGATTTTCGACAAAAGAGATAACACCCCCCCATTACGTCATGCTTCAGAAATGTGGAAAATGGTCCGTTTTCAAATGTTTTATTTTTGAACGTCAGTTCACATTTGTAGGTGGATCATCAGTGTTAGAGCTAAAATTAGCATGTTTAAAGTGATTTTCATGCTTCCAGGGGCTCGGGAAGTTAATTAAATACCATTTGGAGGCATTTAATGTTCGAGCAAAAACGGCTGATTTTCGACAAAAGAGATAACACCCCCCCATTACGTCATGCTTCAGAAATGTGGAAAACGGTCCGTTTTCAAATGTTTTATTTTTGAACGTCAGTTCACATTTGTAGGTGGATCATCAGTGTTAGAGCTAAAATTAGCATGATTAAAGTGATTTTCATGCTTCCAGGGGCTCGGGAAGTTAATTAAATACCATTTGGAGGCATTTAATGTTCGAGCAAAAAACGGCTGATTTTCGACAAAAGAGATAACACCCCCCCATTACGTCATGCTTCAGAAATGTGGAAAATGGTCCGTTTTCAAATGTTTTATTTTTGAACGTCAGTTCACATTTGTAGGTGGATCATCAGTGTTAGAGCTAAAATTAGCATGTTTAAATTGATTTTCATGCTTCCAGGGGCCCAAAACACAAGATTTATGGAATGGTTAAAAGTGCATGAAAATGGCCAATTTACTCACTCTGAGTTCTCAAAAAGGGTTTCTTCACCCCGGGAAGTTAATTAAATACCATTTGGAGGCATTTAATGTTCGAGCAAAAACAGCTGATTTTCGACAAAAGAGATAACACCCCCCCATTACGTCATGCTTCAGAAATGTGGAAAATGGTCCGTTTTCAAATGTTTTATTTTTGAACGTCAGTTCACATTTGTAGGTGGATCATCAGTGTTAGAGCTAAAATTAGCATGTTTAAAGTGATTTTCATGCTTCCAGGGGCTCGGGAAGTTAATTAAATACCATTTGGAGGCATTTAATGTTCGAGCAAAAACGGCTGATTTTCGACAAAAGAGATAACACCCCCCCATTACGTCATGCTTCAGAAATGTGGAAAATGGTCCGTTTTCAAATGTTTTATTTTTGAACGTCAGTTCACATTTGTAGGTGGATCATCAGTGTTAGAGCTAAAATTAGCATGTTTAAAGTGATTTTCATGCTTCCAGGGGCCCAAAACACAAGATTTATGGAATGGTTAAAAGTGCATGAAAATGGCCAATTTACTCACTCTGAGTTCTCAAAAAGGGTTTCTTCACCCCGGGAAGTTAATTAAATACCATTTGGAGGCATTTAATGTTCGAGCAAAAACGGCTGATTTTCGACAAAAGAGATAACACCCCCCCATTACGTCATGCTTCAGAAATGTGGAAAATGGTCCGTTTTCAAATGTTTTATTTTTGAACGTCAGTTCACATTTGTAGGTGGATCATCAGTGTTAGAGCTAAAATTAGCATGTTTAAAGTGATTTTCATGCTTCCAGGGGCTCGGGAAGTTAATTAAATACCATTTGGAGGCATTTAATGTTCGAGCAAAACGGCTGATTTTCGACAAAAGAGATAACACCCCCCCATTACGTCATGCTTCAGAAATGTGGAAAATGGTCCGTTTTCAAATGTTTTATTTTTGAACGTCAGTTCACATTTGTAGGTGGATCATCAGTGTTAGAGCTAAAATTAGCATGTTTAAAGTGATTTTCATGCTTCCAGGGGCTCGGGAAGTTAATTAAATACCATTTGGAGGCATTTAATGTTCGAGCAAAAACGGCTGATTTTCGACAAAAGAGATAACACCCCCCCATTAAGTCATGCTTCAGAAATGTGGAAAATGGTCCGTTTTCAAATGTTTTATTTTTGAACGTCAGTTCACATTTGTAGGTGGATCATCAGTGTTAGAGCTAAAATTAGCATGTTTAAAGTGATTTTCATGCTTCCAGGGGCTCGGGAAGTTAATTAAATACCATTTGGAGGCATTTAATGTTCGAGCAAAAACGGCTGATTTTCGACAAAAGAGATAACACCCCCCCATTACGTCATGCTTCAGAAATGTGGAAAATGGTCCGTTTTCAAATGTTTTATTTTTGAACGTCAGTTCACATTTGTAGGTGGATCATCAGTGTTAGAGCTAAAATTAGCATGTTTAAAGTGATTTTCATGCTTCCAGGGGCTCGGGAAGTTAATTAAATACCATTTGGAGGCATTTAATGTTCGAGCAAAAACGGCTGATTTTCGACAAAAGAGATAACACCCCCCCATTACGTCAGGCTTCAGAAATGTGGAAAATGGTCCGTTTTCAAATGTTTTATTTTTGAACGTCAGTTCACATTTGTAGGTGGATCATCAGTGTTAGAGCTAAAATTAGCATGTTTAAAGTGATTTTCATGCTTCCAGGGGCCCAAAACACAAGATTTATGGAATGGTTAAAAGTGCATGAAAATGGCCAATTTACTCACTCTGAGTTCTCAAAAAGGGTTTCTTCACCCCGGGAAGTTAATTAAATACCATTTGGAGGCATTTAATGTTCGAGCAAAAACGGCTGATTTTCGACAAAAGAGATAACACCCCCCCCATTACGTCATGCTTCAGAAATGTGGAAAATGGTCCGTTTTCAAATGTTTTATTTTTGAACGTCAGTTCACATTTGTAGGTGGATCATCAGTGTTAGAGCTAAAATTAGCATGTTTAAAGTGATTTTCATGCCTCCAGGGGCTCGGGAAGTTAATTAAATACCATTTGGAGGCATTTAATGTTCGAGCAAAAACGGCTGATTTTCGACAAAAGAGATAACACCCCCCCATTACGTCATGCTTCAGAAATGTGGAAAATGGTCCGTTTTCAAATGTTTTATTTTTGAACGTCAGTTCACATTTGTAGGTGGATCATCAGTGTTAGAGCTAAAATTAGCATGTTTAAAGTGATTTTCATGCTTCCAGGGGCTCGGGAAGTTAATTAAATACCATTTGGAGGCATTTAATGTTCGAGCAAAAACGGCTGATTTTCGACAAAAGAGATAACACCCCCCCATTACGTCATGCTTCAGAAATGTGGAAAATGGTCCGTTTTCAAATGTTTTATTTTTGAACGTCAGTTCACATTTGTAGGTGGATCATCAGTGTTAGAGCTAAAATTAGCATGTTTAAAGTGATTTTCATGCTTCCAGGGGCTCGGGAAGTTAATTAAATACCATTTGGAGGCATTTAATGTTCGAGCAAAAACGGCTGATTTTCGACAAAAGAGATAACACCCCCCCATTACGTCATGCTTCAGAAATGTGGAAAATGGTCCGTTTTCAAATGTTTTATTTTTGAACGTCAGTTCACATTTGTAGGTGGATCATCAGTGTTAGAGCTAAAATTAGCATGTTTAAAGTGATTTTCATGCTTCCAGGGGCTCGGGAAGTTAATTAAATACCATTTGGAGGCATTTAATGTTCGAGCAAAAACGGCTGATTTTCGACAAAAGAGATAACACCCCCCCATTACGTCATGCTTCAGAAATGTGGAAAATGGTCCGTTTTCAAATGTTTTATTTTTGAACGTCAGTTCACATTTGTAGGTGGATCATCAGTGTTAGAGCTAAAATTAGCATGTTTAAAGTGATTTTCATGCTTCCAGGGGCCCAAAACACAAGATTTATGGAATGGTTAAAAGTGCATGAAAATGGCCAATTTACTCACTCTGAGTTCTCAAAAAGGGTTTCTTCACCCCGGGAAGTTAATTAAATACCATTTGGAGGCATTTAATGTTCGAGCAAAAACGGCTGATTTTCGACAAAAGAGATAACACCCCCCCATTACGTCATGCTTCAGAAATGTGGAAAATGGTCCGTTTTCAAATGTTTTATTTTTGAACGTCAGTTCACATTTGTAGGTGGATCATCAGTGTTAGAGCTAAAATTAGCATGTTTAAAGTGATTTTCATGCTTCCAGGGGCCCAAAACACAAGATTTATGGAATGGTTAAAAGTGCATGAAAATGGCCAATTTACTCACTCTGAGTTCTCAAAAAGGGTTTCTTCACCCCGGGAAGTTAATTAAATACCATTTGGAGGCATTTAATGTTCGAGCAAAAACGGCTGATTTTCGACAAAAGAGATAACACCCCCCCATTACGTCATGCTTCAGAAATGTGAAAAATGGTCCGTTTTCAAATGTTTTATTTTTGAACGTCAGTTCACATTTGTAGGTGGATCATCAGTGTTAGAGCTAAAATTAGCATGTTTAAAGTGATTTTCATGCTTCCAGGGGCCCAAAACACAAGATTTATGGAATGGTTAAAAGTGCATGAAAATGGCCAATTTACTCACTCTGAGTTCTCAAAAAGGGTTTCTTCACCCCGGGAAGTTAATTAAATACCATTTGGAGGCATTTAATGTTTGAGCAAAAACGGCTGATTTTCGACAAAAGAGATAACACCCCCCCATTACGTCATGCTTCAGAAATGTGGAAAATGGTCCGTTTTCAAATGTTTTATTTTTGAACGTCAGTTCACATTTGTAGGTGGATCATCAGTGTTAGAGCTAAAATTAGCATGTTTAAAGTGATTTTCATGCTTCCAGGGGCTCGGGAAGTTAATTAAATACCATTTGGAGGCATTTAATGTTCGAGCAAAACGGCTGATTTTCGACAAAAGAGATAACACCCCCCCATTACGTCATGCTTCAGAAATGTGGAAAATGGTCCGTTTTCAAATGTTTTATTTTTGAACGTCAGTTCACATTTGTAAGTGGATCATCAGTGTTAGAGCTAAAATTAGCATGTTTAAAGTGATTTTCATGCTTCCAGGGGCTCGGGAAGTTAATTAAATACCATTTGGAGGCATTTAATGTTCGAGCAAAAACGGCTGATTTTCGACAAAAGAGATAACACCCCCCCATTACGTCATGCTTCAGAAATGTGGAAAATGGTCCGTTTTCAAATGTTTTATTTTTGAACGTCAGTTCACATTTGTAGGTGGATCATCAGTGTTAGAGCTAAAATTAGCATGTTTAAAGTGATTTTCATGCTTCCAGGGGCTCGGGAAGTTAATTAAATACCATTTGGAGGCATTTAATGTTCGAGCAAAAACGGCTGATTTTCGACAAAAGAGATAACACCCCCCCATTACGTCATGCTTCAGAAATGTGGAAAATAGTCCGTTTTCTAATGTTTTATTTTTGAACGTCAGTTCACATTTGTAAGTGGATCATCAGTGTTAGAGCTAAAATTAGCATGTTTAAAGTGATGTTCATGCTTCCAGGGGCTCGGGAAGTTAATTAAATACCATTTGGAGGCATTTAATGTTCGAGCAAAAACGGCTGATTTTCGACAAAAGAGATAACACCCCCCCATTACGTCATGCTTCAGAAATGTGGAAAATGGTCAGTTTTCAAATGTTTTATTTTTGAACGTCAGTTCACATTTGTAGGTGGATCATCAGTGTTAGAGCTAAAATTAGCATGTTTAAAGTGATTTTCATGCTTCCAGGGGCCCAAAACACAAGATTTATGGAATGGTTAAAAGTGCATGAAAATGGCCAATTTACTCACTCTGAGTTCTCAAAAAGGGTTTCTTCACCCCGGGAAGTTAATTAAATACCATTTGGAGGCATTTAATGTTCGAGCAAAAACGGCTGATTTTCGACAAAAGAGATAACACCCCCCCATTACGTCATGCTTCAGAAATGTGGAAAATGGTCCGTTTTCAAATGTTTTATTTTTGAACGTCAGTTCACATTTGTAGGTGGATCATCAGTGTTAGAGCTAAAATTAGCATGTTTAAAGTGATTTTCATGCTTCCAGGGGCTCGGGAAGTTAATTAAATACCATTTGGAGGCATTTAATGTTCGAGCAAAAACGGCTGATTTTCGACAAAAGAGATAACACCCCCCCCATTACGTCATGCTTCAGAAATGTGGAAAATGGTCCGTTTTCAAATGTTTTATTTTTGAACGTCAGTTCACATTTGTAAGTGGATCATCAGTGTTAGAGCTAAAATTAGCATGTTTAAAGTGATTTTCATGCTTCCAGGGGCTCGGGAAGTTAATTAAATACCATTTGGAGGCATTTAATGTTCGAGCAAAAACGGCTGATTTTCGACAAAAGAGATAACACCCCCCCATTACGTCATGCTTCAGAAATGTGGAAAATGGTCAGTTTTCAAATGTTTTATTTTTGAACGTCAGTTCACATTTGTAGGTGGATCATCAGTGTTAGAGCTAAAATTAGCATGTTTAAAGTGATTTTCATGCTTCCAGGGGCCCAAAACACAAGATTTATGGAATGGTTAAAAGTGCATGAAAATGGCCAATTTACTCACTCTGAGTTCTCAAAAAGGGTTTCTTCACCCCGGGAAGTTAATTAAATACCATTTGGAGGCATTTAATGTTCGAGCAAAAACGGCTGATTTTCGACAAAAGAGATAACACCCCCCCATTACGTCATGCTTCAGAAATGTGGAAAATGGTCCGTTTTCAAATGTTTTATTTTTGAACGTCAGTTCACATTTGTAGGTGGATCATCAGTGTTAGAGCTAAAATTAGCATGTTTAAAGTGATTTTCATGCTTCCAGGGGCTCGGGAAGTTAATTAAATACCATTTGGAGGCATTTAATGTTCGAGCAAAAACGGCTGATTTTCGACAAAAGAGATAACACCCCCCCATTACGTCATGCTTCAGAAATGTGGAAAACGGTCCGTTTTCAAATGTTTTATTTTTGAACGTCAGTTCACATTTGTAGGTGGATCATCAGTGTTAGAGCTAAAATTAGCATGATTAAAGTGATTTTCATGCTTCCAGGGGCTCGGGAAGTTAATTAAATACCATTTGGAGGCATTTAATGTTCGAGCAAAAACGGCTGATTTTCGACAAAAGAGATAACACCCCCCCATTACGTCATGCTTCAGAAATGTGGAAAATGGTCCGTTTTCAAATGTTTTATTTTTGAACGTCAGTTCACATTTGTAGGTGGATCATCAGTGTTAGAGCTAAAATTAGCATGTTTAAATTGATTTTCATGCTTCCAGGGGCCCAAAACACAAGATTTATGGAATGGTTAAAAGTGCATGAAAATGGCCAATTTACTCACTCTGAGTTCTCAAAAAGGGTTTCTTCACCCCGGGAAGTTAATTAAATACCATTTGGAGGCATTTAATGTTCGAGCAAAAACAGCTGATTTTCGACAAAAGAGATAACACCCCCCCATTACGTCATGCTTCAGAAATGTGGAAAATGGTCCGTTTTCAAATGTTTTATTTTTGAACGTCAGTTCACATTTGTAGGTGGATCATCAGTGTTAGAGCTAAAATTAGCATGTTTAAAGTGATTTTCATGCTTCCAGGGGCTCGGGAAGTTAATTAAATACCATTTGGAGGCATTTAATGTTCGAGCAAAAACGGCTGATTTTCGACAAAAGAGATAACACCCCCCCATTACGTCATGCTTCAGAAATGTGGAAAATGGTCCGTTTTCAAATGTTTTATTTTTGAACGTCAGTTCACATTTGTAGGTGGATCATCAGTGTTAGAGCTAAAATTAGCATGTTTAAAGTGATTTTCATGCTTCCAGGGGCCCAAAACACAAGATTTATGGAATGGTTAAAAGTGCATGAAAATGGCCAATTTACTCACTCTGAGTTCTCAAAAAGGGTTTCTTCACCCCGGGAAGTTAATTAAATACCATTTGGAGGCATTTAATGTTCGAGCAAAAACGGCTGATTTTCGACAAAAGAGATAACACCCCCCCATTACGTCATGCTTCAGAAATGTGGAAAATGGTCCGTTTTCAAATGTTTTATTTTTGAACGTCAGTTCACATTTGTAGGTGGATCATCAGTGTTAGAGCTAAAATTAGCATGTTTAAAGTGATTTTCATGCTTCCAGGGGCTCGGGAAGTTAATTAAATACCATTTGGAGGCATTTAATGTTCGAGCAAAAACGGCTGATTTTCGACAAAAGAGATAACACCCCCCCATTAAGTCATGCTTCAGAAATGTGGAAAATGGTCCGTTTTCAAATGTTTTATTTTTGAACGTCAGTTCACATTTGTAGGTGGATCATCAGTGTTAGAGCTAAAATTAGCATGTTTAAAGTGATTTTCATGCTTCCAGGGGCTCGGGAAGTTAATTAAATACCATTTGGAGGCATTTAATGTTCGAGCAAAAACGGCTGATTTTCGACAAAAGAGATAACACCCCCCCATTACGTCATGCTTCAGAAATGTGGAAAATGGTCCGTTTTCAAATGTTTTATTTTTGAACGTCAGTTCACATTTGTAGGTGGATCATCAGTGTTAGAGCTAAAATTAGCATGTTTAAAGTGATTTTCATGCTTCCAGGGGCTCGGGAAGTTAATTAAATACCATTTGGAGGCATTTAATGTTCGAGCAAAAACGGCTGATTTTCGACAAAAGAGATAACACCCCCCCATTACGTCATGCTTCAGAAATGTGGAAAATGGTCCGTTTTCAAATGTTTTATTTTTGAACGTCAGTTCACATTTGTAGGTGGATCATCAGTGTTAGAGCTAAAATTAGCATGTTTAAAGTGATTTTCATGCTTCCAGGGGCCCAAAACACAAGATTTATGGAATGGTTAAAAGTGCATGAAAATGGCCAATTTACTCACTCTGAGTTCTCAAAAAGGGTTTCTTCACCCCGGGAAGTTAATTAAATACCATTTGGAGGCATTTAATGTTCAAGCAAAAACGGCTGATTTTCGACAAAAGAGATAACACCCCCCCATTACGTCATGCTTCAGAAATGTGGAAAATGGTCCGTTTTCAAATGTTTTATTTTTGAACGTCAGTTCACATTTGTAGGTGGATCATCAGTGTTAGAGCTAAAATTAGCATGTTTAAAGTGATTTTCATGCTTCCAGGGGCCCAAAACACAAGATTTATGGAATGGTTAAAAGTGCATGAAAATGGCCAATTTACTCACTCTGAGTTCTCAAAAAGGGTTTCTTCACCCCGGGAAGTTAATTAAATACCATTTGGAGGCATTTAATGTTCGAGCAAAAACGGCTGATTTTCGACAAAAGAGATAACACCCCCCCATTACGTCATGCTTCAGAAATGTGGAAAATGGTCCGTTTTCAAATGTTTTATTTTTGAACGTCAGTTCACATTTGTAGGTGGATCATCAGTGTTAGAGCTAAAATTAGCATGTTTAAAGTGATTTTCATGCTTCCAGGGGCTCAGGAAGTTAATTAAATACCATTTGGAGGCATTTAATGTTCGAGCAAAAACGGCTGATTTTCGACAAAAGAGATAACACCCCCCCATTACGTCATGCTTCAGAAATGTGGAAAATGGTCCGTTTTCAAATGTTTTATTTTTGAACGTCAGTTCACATTTGTAGGTGGATCATCAGTGTTAGAGCTAAAATTAGCATGTTTAAAGTGATTTTCATGCTTCCAGGGGCTCGGGAAGTTAATTAAATACCATTTGGAGGCATTTAATGTTCGAGCAAAAACGGCTGATTTTCGACAAAAGAGATAACACCCCCCCATTACGTCATGCTTCAGAAATGTGGAAAATGGTCCGTTTTCAAATGTTTTATTTTTGAAAGTCAGTTCACATTTGTAGGTGGATCATCAGTGTTAGAGCTAAAATTAGCATGTTTAAAGTGATTTTCATGCTTCCAGGGGCCCAAAACACAAGATTTATGGAATGGTTAAAAGTGCATGAAAATGGCCAATTTACTCACTCTGAGTTCTCAAAAAGGGTTTCTTCACCCCGGGAAGTTAATTAAATACCATTTGGAGGCATTTAATGTTCGAGCAAAATTGGCTGATTTTCGACAAAAGAGATAACACCCCCCCATTACGTCATGCTTCAGAAATGTGGAAAATGGTCCGTTTTCAAATGTTTTATTTTTGAACGTCAGTTCACATTTGTAGGTGGATCATCAGTGTTAGAGCTAAAATTAGCATGTTTAAAGTGATTTTCATGCTTCCAGGGGCTCGGGAAGTTAATTAAATACCATTTGGAGGCATTTAATGTTCGAGCAAAAACGGCTGATTTTCGACAAAAGAGATAACACCCCCCCATTACGTCATGCTTCAGAAATGTGGAAAATGGTCCGTTTTCAAATGTTTTATTTTTGAACGTCAGTTCACATTTGTAGGTGGATCATCAGTGTTAGAGCTAAAATTAGCATATTTAAAGTGATTTTCATGCTTCCAGGGGCCCAAAACACAAGATTTATGGAATGGTTAAAAGTGCATGAAAATGGCCAATTTACTCACTCTGAGTTCTCAAAAAGGGTTTCTTCACCCCGGGAAGTTAATTAAATACCATTTGGAGGCATTTAATGTTCGAGCAAAAACGGCTGATTTTCGACAAAAGAGATAACACCCCCCCATTACGTCATGCTTCAGAAATGTGGAAAATGGTCCGTTTTCAAATGTTTTATTTTTGAACGTCAGTTCACATTTGTAGGTGGATCATCAGTGTTAGAGCTAAAATTAGCATGTTTAAAGTGATTTTCATGCTTCCAGGGGCTCGGGAAGTTAATTAAATACCATTTGGAGGCATTTAATGTTCGAGCAAAACGGCTGATTTTCGACAAAAGAGATAACACCCCCCCATTACGTCATGCTTCAGAAATGTGGAAAACGGTCCGTTTTCAAATGTTTTATTTTTGAACGTCAGTTCACATTTGTAGGTGGATCATCAGTGTTAGAGCTAAAATTAGCATGTTTAAAGTGATTTTCATGCTTCCAGGGGCCCAAAACACAAGATTCATGGAATGGTTAAAAGTGCATGAAAATTGCCAATTTACTCACTCTGAGTTCTCAAAAAGGGTTTCTTAACCCCGGGAAGTTAATTAAATACCATTTGGAGGCATTTAATGTTCGAGCAAAAACGGCTGATTTTCAACAAAAGAGATAACACCCCCCCATTACGTCATGCTTCAGAAATGTAGAAAATGGTCCGTTTTCAAATGTTTTATTTTTGAACGTCAGTTCACATTTGTAGGTGGATCATCAGTGTTAGAGCTAAAATTAGCATGTTTAAAGTGATTTTCATGCTTCCAGGGGCCCAAAACACAAGATTTATGGAATGGTTAAAAGTGCATGAAAATGGCCAATTTACTCACTCTGAGTTCTCAAAAAGGGTTTCTTCACCCCGGGAAGTTAATTAAATACCATTTGGAGGCATTTAATGTTCGAGCAAAAACGGCTGATTTTCGACAAAAGAGATAACACCCCCCCATTACGTCATGCTTCAGAAATGTGGAAAATGGTCCGTTTTCAAATGTTTTATTTTTGAACGTCAGTTCACATTTGTAGGTGGATCATCAGTGTTAGAGCTAAAATTAGCATGTTTAAAGTGATTTTCATGCTTCCAGGGGCTCGGGAAGTTAATTAAATACCATTTGGAGGCATTTAATGTTCGAGCAAAAACGGCTGATTTTCGACAAAAGAGATAACACCCCCCCATTACGTCATGCTTCAGAAATGTGGAAAATGGTCCGTTTTCAAATGTTTTATTTTTGAACGTCAGTTCACATTTGTAGGTGGATCATCAGTGTTAGAGCTAAAATTAGCATGTTTAAAGTGATTTTCATGCTTCCAGGGGCTCGGGAAGTTAATTAAATACCATTTGGAGGCATTTAATGTTCGAGCAAAAACGGCTGATTTTCGACAAAAGAGATAACACCCCCCCATTACGTCATGCTTCAGAAATGTGGAAAATGGTCCGTTTTCAAATGTTTTATTTTTGAACGTCAGTTCACATTTGTAGGTGGATCATCAGTGTTAGAGCTAAAATTAGCATGTTTAAAGTGATTTTCATGCTTCCAGGGGCCCAAAACACAAGATTTATGGAATGGTTAAAAGTGCATGAAAATGGCCAATTTACTCACTCTGAGTTCTCAAAAAGGGTTTCTTCACCCCGGGAAGTTAATTAAATACCATTTGGAGGCATTTAATGTTCGAGCAAAAACGGCTGATTTTCGACAAAAGAGATAACACCCCCCCATTACGTCATGCTTCAGAAATGTGGAAAATGGTCCGTTTTCAAATGTTTTATTTTTGAACGTCAGTTCACATTTGTAGGTGGATCATCAGTGTTAGAGCTAAAATTAGCATGTTTAAAGTGATTTTCATGCTTCCAGGGGCTCGGGAAGTTAATTAAATACCATTTGGAGGCATTTAATGTTCGAGCAAAAACGGCTGATTTTCGACAAAAGAGATAACACCCCCCCATTACGTCATGCTTCAGAAATGTGGAAAATGGTCCGTTTTCAAATGTTTTATTTTTGAACGTCAGTTCACATTTGTAGGTGGATCATCAGTGTTAGAGCTAAAATTAGCATGTTTAAAGTGATTTTCATGCTTCCAGGGGCTCGGGAAGTTAATTAAATACCATTTGGAGGCATTTAATGTTCGAGCAAAAACGGCTGATTTTCGACAAAAGAGATAACACCCCCCCATTACGTCATGCTTCAGAAATGTGGAAAATGGTCCGTTTTCAAATGTTTTATTTTTGAACGTCAGTTCACATTTGTAGGTGGATCATCAGTGTTAGAGCTAAAATTAGCATGTTTAAAGTGATTTTCATGCTTCCAGGGGCTCGGGAAGTTAATTAAATACCATTTGGAGGCATTTAATGTTCGAGCAAAAACGGCTGATTTTCGACAAAAGAGATAACACCCCCCCATTACGTCATGCTTCAGAAATGTGGAAAATGGTCCGTTTTCAAATGTTTTATTTTTGAACGTCAGTTCACATTTGTAGGTGGATCATCAGTGTTAGAGCTAAAATTAGCATGTTTAAAGTGATTTTCATGCTTCCAGGGGCCCAAAACACAAGATTTATGGAATGGTTAAAAGTGCATGAAAATGGCCAATTTACTCACTCTGAGTTCTCAAAAAGGGTTTCTTCACCCCGGGGAGTTAATTAAATACCATTTGGAGGCATTTAATGTTCGAGCAAAAACGGCTGATTTTCGACAAAAGAGATAACACCCCCCCCATTACGTCATGCTTCAGAAATGTGGAAAATGGTCCGTTTTCAAATGTTTTATTTTTGAACGTCAGTTCACATTTGTAGGTGGATCATCAGTGTTAGAGCTAAAATTAGCATGTTTAAAGTGATTTTCATGCCTCCAGGGGCTCGGGAAGTTAATTAAATACCATTTGGAGGCATTTAATGTTCGAGCAAAAACGGCTGATTTTCGACAAAAGAGATAACACCCCCCCATTACGTCATGCTTCAGAAATGTGGAAAATGGTCCGTTTTCAAATGTTTTATTTTTGAACGTCAGTTCACATTTGTAGGTGGATCATCAGTGTTAGAGCTAAAATTAGCATGTTTAAAGTGATTTTCATGCTTCCAGGGGCTCGGGAAGTTAATTAAATACCATTTGGAGGCATTTAATGTTCGAGCAAAAACGGCTGATTTTCGACAAAAGAGATAACACCCCCCCATTACGTCATGCTTCAGAAATGTGGAAAACGGTCCGTTTTCAAATGTTTTATTTTTGAACGTCAGTTCACATTTGTAGGTGGATCATCAGTGTTAGAGCTAAAATTAGCATGTTTAAAGTGATTTTCATGCTTCCAGGGGCTCGGGAAGTTAATTAAATACCATTTGGAGGCATTTAATGTTCGAGCAAAAACGGCTGATTTTCGACAAAAGAGATAACACCCCTCATTACGTCATGCTTCAGAAATGTGGAAAATGGTCCGTTTTCAAATGTTTTATTTTTGAACGTCAGTTCACATTTGTAGGTGGATCATCAGTGTTAGAGCTAAAATTAGCATGTTTAAAGTGATTTTCATGCTTCCAGGGGCCCAAAACACAAGATTTATGGAATGGTTAAAAGTGCATGAAAATGGCCAATTTACTCACTCTGAGTTCTCAAAAAGGGTTTCTTCACCCCGGGAAGTTAATTAAATACCATTTGGAGGCATTTAATGTTCGAGCAAAAACAGCAGATTTTCGACAAAAGAGATAACACCCCCCCATTACGTCATGCTTCAGAAATGTGGAAAATGGTCCGTTTTCAAATGTTTTATTTTTGAACGTCAGTTCACATTTGTAGGTGGATCATCAGTGTTAGAGCTAAAATTAGCATGTTTAAAGTGATTTTCATGCTTCCAGGGGCTCGGGAAGTTAATTAAATACCATTTGGAGGCATTTAATGTTCGAGCAAAAACGGCTGATTTTCGACAAAAGAGATAACACCCCCCCATTACGTCATGCTTCAGAAATGTGGAAAATGGTCCGTTTTCAAATGCTTTATTTTTGAACGTCAGTTCACATTTGTAGGTGGATCATCAGTGTTAGAGCTAAAATTAGCATGTTTAAAGTGATTTTCATGCTTCCAGGGGCCCAAAACACAAGATTTATGGAATGGTTAAAAGTGCATGAAAATGGCCAATTTACTCACTCTGAGTTCTCAAAAAGGGTTTCTTCACCCCGGGAAGTTAATTAAATACCATTTGGAGGCATTTAATGTTCGAGCAAAAACGGCTGATTTTCGACAAAAGAGATAACACCCCCCCATTACGTCATGCTTCAGAAATGTGGAAAATGGTCCGTTTTCAAATGTTTTATTTTTGAACGTCAGTTCACATTTGTAGGTGGATCATCAGTGTTAGAGCTAAAATTAGCATGTTTAAAGTGATTTTCATGCTTCCAGGGGCTCTGGAAGTTAATTAAATACCATTTGGAGGCATTTAATGTTCGAGCTAAAACGGCTGATTTTCGACAAAAGAGATAACACCCCCCCATTACGTCATGCTTCAGAAATGTGGAAAATGGTCCGTTTTCAAATGTTTTATTTTTGAACGTCAGTTCACATTTGTAGGTGGATCATCAGTGTTAGAGCTAAAATTAGCATGTTTAAAGTGATTTTCATGCTTCCAGGGGCTCGGGAAGTTAATTAAATACCATTTGGAGGCATTTAATGTTCGAGCAAAAACGGCTGATTTTCGACAAAAGAGATAACACCCCCCCATTACGTCATGCTTCAGAAATGTGGAAAATGGTCCGTTTTCAAATGTTTTATTTTTGAACGTCAGTTCACATTTGTAGGTGGATCATCAGTGTTAGAGCTAAAATTAGCATGTTTAAAGTGATTTTCATGCTTCCAGGGGCTCGGGAAGTTAATTAAATACCATTTGGAGGCATTTAATGTTCGAGCAAAAACGGCTGATTTTCGACAAAAGAGATAACACCCCCCCATTACGTCATGCTTCAGAAATGTGGAAAATGGTCCGTTTTCAAATGTTTTATTTTTGAACGTCAGTTCACATTTGTAGGTGGATCATCAGTGTTAGAGCTAAAATTAGCATGTTTAAAGTGATTTTCATGCTTCCAGGGGCTCGGGAAGTTAATTAAATACCATTTGGAGGCATTTAATGTTCGAGCAAAAACGGCTGATTTTCGACAAAAGAGATAACACCCCCCCATTACGTCATGCTTCAGAAATGTGGAAAATGGTCAGTTTTCAAATGTTTTATTTTTGAACGTCAGTTCACATTTGTAGGTGGATCATCAGTGTTAGAGCTAAAATTAGCATGTTTAAAGTGATTTTCATGCTTCCAGGGGCCCAAAACACAAGATTTATGGAATGGTTAAAAGTGCATGAAAATGGCCAATTTACTCACTCTGAGTTCTCAAAAAGGGTTTCTTCACCCCGGGAAGTTAATTAAATACCATTTGGAGGCATTTAATGTTCGAGCAAAAACGGCTGATTTTCGACAAAAGAGATAACACCCCCCCATTACGTCATGCTTCAGAAATGTGGAAAATGGTCCGTTTTCAAATGTTTTATTTTTGAACGTCAGTTCACATTTGTAGGTGGATCATCAGTGTTAGAGCTAAAATTAGCATGTTTAAAGTGATTTTCATGCTTCCAGGGGCTCGGGAAGTTAATTAAATACCATTTGGAGGCATTTAATGTTCGAGCAAAAACGGCTGATTTTCGACAAAAGAGATAACACCCCCCCATTACGTCATGCTTCAGAAATGTGGAAAACGGTCCGTTTTCAAATGTTTTATTTTTGAACGTCAGTTCACATTTGTAGGTGGATCATCAGTGTTAGAGCTAAAATTAGCATGATTAAAGTGATTTTCATGCTTCCAGGGGCTCGGGAAGTTAATTAAATACCATTTGGAGGCATTTAATGTTCGAGCAAAAACGGCTGATTTTCGACAAAAGAGATAACACCCCCCCATTACGTCATGCTTCAGAAATGTGGAAAATGGTCCGTTTTCAAATGTTTTATTTTTGAACGTCAGTTCACATTTGTAGGTGGATCATCAGTGTTAGAGCTAAAATTAGCATGTTTAAAGTGATTTTCATGCTTCCAGGAGCCCAAAACACAAGATTTATGGAATGGTTAAAAGTGCATGAAAATGGCCAATTTACTCACTCTGAGTTCTCAAAAAGGGTTTCTTCACCCCGGGAAGTTAATTAAATACCATTTGGAGGCATTTAATGTTCGAGCAAAAACAGCTGATTTTCGACAAAAGAGATAACACCCCCCCATTACGTCATGCTTCAGAAATGTGGAAAATGGTCCGTTTTCAAATGTTTTATTTTTGAACGTCAGTTCACATTTGTAGGTGGATCATCAGTGTTAGAGCTAAAATTAGCATGTTTAAAGTGATTTTCATGCTTCCAGGGGCTCGGGAAGTTAATTAAATACCATTTGGAGGCATTTAATGTTCGAGCAAAAACGGCTGATTTTCGACAAAAGAGATAACACCCCCCCATTACGTCATGCTTCAGAAATGTGGAAAATGGTCCGTTTTCAAATGTTTTATTTTTGAACGTCAGTTCACATTTGTAGGTGGATCATCAGTGTTAGAGCTAAAATTAGCATGTTTAAAGTGATTTTCATGCTTCCAGGGGCCCAAAACACAAGATTTATGGAATGGTTAAAAGTGCATGAAAATGGCCAATTTACTCACTCTGAGTTCTCAAAAAGGGTTTCTTCACCCCGGGAAGTTAATTAAATACCATTTGGAGGCATTTAATGTTCGAGCAAAAACGGCTGATTTTCGACAAAAGAGATAACACCCCCCCATTACGTCATGCTTCAGAAATGTGGAAAATGGTCCGTTTTCAAATGTTTTATTTTTGAACGTCAGTTCACATTTGTAGGTGGATCATCAGTGTTAGAGCTAAAATTAGCATGTTTAAAGTGATTTTCATGCTTCCAGGGGCTCGGGAAGTTAATTAAATACCATTTGGAGGCATTTAATGTTCGAGCAAAAACGGCTGATTTTCGACAAAAGAGATAACACCCCCCCATTACGTCATGCTTCAGAAATGTGGAAAATGGTCCGTTTTCAAAGGTTTTATTTTTGAACGTCAGTTCACATTTGTAGGTGGATCATCAGTGTTAGAGCTAAAATTAGCATGTTTAAAGTGATTTTCATGCTTCCAGGGGCTCGGGAAGTTAATTAAATACCATTTGGAGGCATTTAATGTTCGAGCAAAAACGGCTGATTTTCGACAAAAGAGATAACACCGCCCCATTAAGTCATGCTTCAGAAATGTGGAAAATGGTCCGTTTTCAAATGTTTTATTTTTGAACGTCAGTTCACATTTGTAGGTGGATCATCAGTGTTAGAGCTAAAATTAGCATGTTTAAAGTGATTTTCATGCTTCCAGGGGCTCGGGAAGTTAATTAAATACCATTTGGAGGCATTTAATGTTCGAGCAAAAACGGCTGATTTTCGACAAAAGAGATAACACCCCCCCATTACGTCATGCTTCAGAAATGTGGAAAATGGTCCGTTTTCAAATGTTTTATTTTTGAACGTCAGTTCACATTTGTAGGTGGATCATCAGTGTTAGAGCTAAAATTAGCATGTTTAAAGTGATTTTCATGCTTCCAGGGGCTCGGGAAGTTAATTAAATACCATTTGGAGGCATTTAATGTTCGAGCAAAAACGGCTGATTTTCGACAAAAGAGATAACACCCCCCCATTACGTCATGCTTCAGAAATGTGGAAAATGGTCCGTTTTCAAATGTTTTATTTTTGAACGTCAGTTCACATTTGTAGGTGGATCATCAGTGTTAGAGCTAAAATTAGCATGTTTAAAGTGATTTTCATGCTTCCAGGGGCCCAAAACACAAGATTTATGGAATGGTTAAAAGTGCATGAAAATGGCCAATTTACTCACTCTGAGTTCTCAAAAAGGGTTTCTTCACCCCGGGAAGTTAATTAAATACCATTTGGAGGCATTTAATGTTCGAGCAAAAACGGCTGATTTTCGACAAAAGAGATAACACCCCCCCCATTACGTCATGCTTCAGAAATGTGGAAAATGGTCCGTTTTCAAATGTTTTATTTTTGAACGTCAGTTCACATTTGTAGGTGGATCATCAGTGTTAGAGCTAAAATTAGCATGTTTAAAGTGATTTTCATGCTTCCAGGGGCCCAAAACACAAGATTTATGGAATGGTTAAAAGTGCATGAAAATGGCCAATTTACTCACTCTGAGTTCTCAAAAAGGGTTTCTTCACCCCGGGAAGTTAATTAAATACCATTTGGAGGCATTTAATGTTCGAGCAAAAACGGCTGATTTTCGACAAAAGAGATAACACCCCCCCATTACGTCATGCTTCAGAAATGTGGAAAATGGTCCGTTTTCAAATGTTTTATTTTTGAACGTCAGTTCACATTTGTAGGTGGATCATCAGTGTTAGAGCTAAAATTAGCATGTTTAAAGTGATTTTCATGCTTCCAGGGGCTCAGGAAGTTAATTAAATACCATTTGGAGGCATTTAATGTTCGAGCAAAAACGGCTGATTTTCGACAAAAGAGATAACACCCCCCCATTACGTCATGCTTCAGAAATGTGGAAAATGGTCCGTTTTCAAATGTTTTATTTTTGAACGTCAGTTCACATTTGTAGGTGGATCATCAGTGTTAGAGCTAAAATTAGCATGTTTAAAGTGATTTTCATGCTTCCAGGGGCTCGGGAAGTTAATTAAATACCATTTGGAGGCATTTAATGTTCGAGCAAAAACGGCTGATTTTCGACAAAAGAGATAACACCCCCCCATTACGTCATGCTTCAGAAATGTGGAAAATGGTCCGTTTTCAAATGTTTTATTTTTGAACGTCAGTTCACATTTGTAGGTGGATCATCAGTGTTAGAGCTAAAATTAGCATGTTTAAAGTGATTTTCATGCTTCCAGGGGCCCAAAACACAAGATTTATGGAATGGTTAAAAGTGCATGAAAATGGCCAATTTACTCACTCTGAGTTCTCAAAAAGGGTTTCTTCACCCCGGGAAGTTAATTAAATACCATTTGGAGGCATTTAATGTTCGAGCAAAAACGGCTGATTTTCGACAAAAGAGATAACACCCCCCCATTACGTCATGCTTCAGAAATGTGGAAAATGGTCCGTTTTCAAATGTTTTATTTTTGAACGTCAGTTCACATTTGTAGGTGGATCATCAGTGTTAGAGCTAAAATTAGCATGTTTAAAGTGATTTTCATGCTTCCAGGGGCCCAAAACACAAGATTTATGGAATGGTTAAAAGTGCATGAAAATGGCCAATTTACTCACTCTGAGTTCTCAAAAAGGGTTTCTTCACCCCGGGAAGTTAATTAAATACCATTTGGAGGCATTTAATGTTCGAGCAAAAACGGCTGATTTTCGACAAAAGAGATAACACCCCCCCATTACGTCATGCTTCAGAAATGTGGAAAATGGTCCGTTTTCAAATGTTTTATTTTTGAACGTCAGTTCACATTTGTAGGTGGATCATCAGTGTTAGAGCTAAAATTAGCATGTTTAAAGTGATTTTCATGCTTCCAGGGGCTCGGGAAGTTAATTAAATACCATTTGGAGGCATTTAATGTTCGAGCAAAACGGCTGATTTTCGACAAAAGAGATAACACCCCCCCATTACGTCATGCTTCAGAAATGTGGAAAACGGTCCGTTTTCAAATGTTTTATTTTTGAACGTCAGTTCACATTTGTAGGTGGATCATCAGTGTTAGAGCTAAAATTAGCATGTTTAAAGTGATTTTCATGCTTCCAGGGGCCCAAAACACAAGATTCATGGAATGGTTAAAAGTGCATGAAAATGGCCAATTTACTCACTCTGAGTTCTCAAAAAGGGTTTCTTCACCCCGGGAAGTTAATTAAATACCATTTGGAGGCATTTAATGTTCGAGCAAAAACGGCTGATTTTCGACAAAAGAGATAACACCCCCCCCATTACGTCATGCTTCAGAAATGTGGAAAATGGTCCGTTTTCAAATGTTTTATTTTTGAACGTCAGTTCACATTTGTAGGTGGATCATCAGTGTTAGAGCTAAAATTAGCATGTTTAAAGTGATTTTCATGCTTCCAGGGGCTCGGGAAGTTAATTAAATACCATTTGGAGGCATTTAATGTTCGAGCAAAAACGGCTGATTTTCGACAAAAGAGATAACACCCC
This sequence comes from Lissotriton vulgaris, assembly GCF_964263255.1. Lineage (NCBI taxonomy): Eukaryota > Metazoa > Chordata > Amphibia > Caudata > Salamandridae > Lissotriton > Lissotriton vulgaris. The sequence goes on along the minus strand of NW_028251059.1, from coordinate 14,723 downwards.
CCCATTACGTCATGCTTCAGAAATGTGGAAAATGGTCCGTTTTCAAATGTTTTATTTTTGAACGTCAGTTCACATTTGTAGGTGGATCATCAGTGTTAGAGCTAAAATTAGCATGTTTAAAGTGATTTTCATGCTTCCAGGGGCTCGGGAAGTTAATTAAATACCATTTGGAGGCATTTAATGTTCGAGCAAAAACGGCTGATTTTCGACAAAAGAGATAACACCCCCCCATTACGTCATGCTTCAGAAATGTGGAAAATGGTCCGTTTTCAAATGTTTTATTTTTGAACGTCAGTTCACATTTGTAGGTGGATCATCAGTGTTAGAGCTAAAATTAGCATGTTTAAAGTGATTTTCATGCTTCCAGGGGCCCAAAACACAAGATTTATGGAATGGTTAAAAGTGCATGAAAATGGCCAATTTACTCACTCTGAGTTCTCAAAAAGGGTTTCTTCACCCCGGGAAGTTAATTAAATACCATTTGGAGGCATTTAATGTTCGAGCAAAAACGGCTGATTTTCGACAAAAGAGATAACACCCCCCCATTACGTCATGCTTCAGAAATGTGGAAAATGGTCCGTTTTCAAATGTTTTATTTTTGAACGTCAGTTCACATTTGTAGGTGGATCATCAGTGTTAGAGCTAAAATTAGCATGTTTAAAGTGATTTTCATGCTTCCAGGGGCTCGGGAAGTTAATTAAATACCATTTGGAGGCATTTAATGTTCGAGCAAAAACGGCTGATTTTCGACAAAAGAGATAACACCCCCCCATTACGTCATGCTTCAGAAATGTGGAAAATGATCCGTTTTCAAATGTTTTATTTTTGAACGTCAGTTCACATTTGTAGGTGGATCATCAGTGTTAGAGCTAAAATTAGCATGTTTAAAGTGATTTTCATGCTTCCAGGGGCCCAAAACACAAGATTTATGGAATGGTTAAAAGTGCATGAAAATGGCCAATTTACTCACTCTGAGTTCTCAAAAAGGGTTTCTTCACCCCGGGAAGTTAATTAAATACCATTTGGAGGCATTTAATGTTCGAGCAAAAACGGCTGATTTTCGACAAAAGAGATAACACCCCCCCATTACGTCATGCTTCAGAAATGTGGAAAATGGTCCGTTTTCAAATGTTTTATTTTTGAACATCAGTTCACATTTGTAGGTGGATCATCAGTGTTAGAGCTAAAATTAGCATGTTTAAAGTGATTTTCATGCTTCCAGGGGCTCGGGAAGTTAATTAAATACCATTTGGAGGCATTTAATGTTCGAGCAAAAACGGCTGATTTTCGACAAAAGAGATAACACCCCCCCATTACGTCATGCTTCAGAAATGTGGAAAATGGTCCGTTTTCAAATGTTTTATTTTTGAACGTCAGTTCACATTTGTAGGTGGATCATCAGTGTTAGAGCTAAAATTAGCATGTTTAAAGTGATTTTCATGCTTCCAGGGGCTCGGGAAGTTAATTAAATACCATTTGGAGGCATTTAATGTTCGAGCAAAAACGGCTGATTTTCGACAAAAGAGATAACACCCCCCCATTACGTCATGCTTCAGAAATGTGGAAAATGGTCCGTTTTCAAATGTTTTATTTTTGAACGTCAGTTCACATTTGTAGGTGGATCATCAGTGTTAGAGCTAAAATTAGCATGTTTAAAGTGATTTTCATGCTTCCAGGGGCTCGGGAAGTTAATTAAATACCATTTGGAGGCATTTAATGTTCGAGCAAAAACGGCTGATTTTCGACAAAAGAGATAACACCCCCCCCATTACGTCATGCTTCAGAAATGTGGAAAATGGTCCGTTTTCAAATGTTTTATTTTTGAACGTCAGTTCACATTTGTAGGTGGATCATCAGTGTTAGAGCTAAAATTAGCATGTTTAAAGTGATTTTCATGCTTCCAGGGGCTCGGGAAGTTAATTAAATACCATTTGGAGGCATTTAATGTTCGAGCAAAAACGGCTGATTTTCGACAAAAGAGATAACACCCCCCCATTACGTCATGCTTCAGAAATGTGGAAAATGGTCCGTTTTCAAATGTTTTATTTTTGAACGTCAGTTCACATTTGTAGGTGGATCATCAGTGTTAGAGCTAAAATTAGCATGTTTAAAGTGATTTTCATGCTTCCAGGGGCCCAAAACACAAGATTTATGGAATGGTTAAAAGTGCATGAAAATGGCCAATTTACTCACTCTGAGTTCTCAAAAAGGGTTTCTTCACCCCGGGAAGTTAATTAAATACCATTTGGAGGCATTTAATGTTCGAGCAAAAACGGCTGATTTTCGACAAAAGAGATAACACCCCCCCATTACGTCATGCTTCAGAAATGTGGAAAATGGTCCGTTTTCAAATGTTTTATTTTTGAACGTCAGTTCACATTTGTAGGTGGATCATCAGTGTTAGAGCTAAAATTAGCATGTTTAAAGTGATTTTCATGCTTCCAGGGGCCCAAAACACAAGATTTATGGAATGGTTAAAAGTGCATGAAAATGGCCAATTTACTCACTCTGAGTTCTCAAAAAGGGTTTCTTCACCCCGGGAAGTTAATTAAATACCATTTGGAGGCATTTAATGTTCGAGCAAAAACGGCTGATTTTCGACAAAAGAGATAACACCCCCCCATTACGTCATGCTTCAGAAATGTGGAAAATGGTCCGTTTTCAAATGTTTTATTTTTGAACGTCAGTTCACATTTGTAGGTGGATCATCAGTGTTAGAGCTAAAATTAGCATGTTTAAAGTGATTTTCATGCTTCCAGGGGCCCAAAACACAAGATTTATGGAATGGTTAAAAGTGCATGAAAATGGCCAATTTACTCACTCTGAGTTCTCAAAAAGGGTTTCTTCACCCCGGGAAGTTAATTAAATACCATTTGGAGGCATTTAATGTTCGAGCAAAAACGGCTGATTTTCGACAAAAGAGATAACACCCCCCCCATTACGTCATGCTTCAGAAATGTGGAAAATGGTCCGTTTTCAAATGTTTTATTTTTGAACGTCAGTTCACATTTGTAGGTGGATCATCAGTGTTAGAGCTAAAATTAGCATGTTTAAAGTGATTTTCATGCTTCCAGGGGCCCAAAACACAAGATTTATGGAATGGTTAAAAGTGCATGAAAATGGCCAATTTACTCACTCTGAGTTCTCAAAAAGGGTTTCTTCACCCCGGGAAGTTAATTAAATACCATTTGGAGGCATTTAATGTTAGAGCAAAAACGGCTGATTTTCGACAAAAGAGATAACACCCCCCCATTACGTCATGCTTCAGAAATGTGGAAAATGGTTTGTTTTCAAATGTTTTATTTTTGAACGTCAGTTCACATTTGTAGGTGGATCATCAGTGTTAGAGCTAAAATTAGCATGTTTAAAGTGATTTTCATGCTTCCAGGGGCCCAAAACACAAGATTTATGGAATGGTTAAAAGTGCATGAAAATGGCCAATTTACTCACTCTGAGTTCTCAAAAAGGGTTTCTTCACCCCGGGAAGTTAATTAAATACCATGTGGAGGCATTTAATGTTCGAGCAAAAACGGCTGATTTTCGACAAAAGACATAACACCCCCCCCATTACGTCATGCTTCAGAAATGTGGAAAATGGTCCGTTTTCAAATGTTTTATTTTTGAACGTCAGTTCACATTTGTAGGTGGATCATCAGTGTTAGAGCTAAAATTAGCATGTTTAAAGTGATTTTCATGCTTCCAGGGGCTCGGGAAGTTAATTAAATACCATTTGGAGGCATTTAATGTTCGAGCAAAAACGGCTGATTTTCGACAAAAGAGATAACACCCCCCCATTACGTCATGCTTCAGAAATGTGGAAAATGGTCCGTTTTCAAATGTTTTATTTTTGAACGTCTGTTCACATTTGTAGGTGGATCATCAGTGTTAGAGCTAAAATTAGCATGTTTAAAGTGATTTTCATGCTTCCAGGGGCCCAAAACACAAGATTTATGGAATGGTTAAAAGTGCATGAAAATGGCCAATTTACTCACTCTGAGTTCTCAAAAAGGGTTTCTTCACCCCGGGAAGTTAATTAAATACCATTTGGAGGCATTTAATGTTCGAGCAAAAACGGCTGATTTTCGACAAAAGAGATAACACCCCCCCATTACGTCATGCTTCAGAAATGTGGAAAATGGTCCGTTTTCAAATGTTTTATTTTTGAACGTCAGTTCACATTTGTAGGTGGATCATCAGTGTTAGAGCTAAAATTAGCATGTTTAAAGTGATTTTCATGCTTCCAGGGGCTCGGGAAGTTAATTAAATACCATTTGGAGGCATTTAATGTTCGAGCAAAAACGGCTGATTTTCGACAAAAGAGATAACACCCCCCCATTACGTCATGCTTCAGAAATGTGGAAAATGGTCCGTTTTCAAATGTTTTATTTTTGAACGTCAGTTCACATTTGTAGGTGGATCATCAGTGTTAGAGCTAAAATTAGCATGTTTAAAGTGATTTTCATGCTTCCAGGGGCCCAAAACACAAGATTTATGGAATGGTTAAAAGTGCATGAAAATGGCCAATTTACTCACTCTGAGTTCTCAAAAAGGGTTTCTTCACCCCGGGAAGTTAATTAAATACCATTTGGAGGCATTTAATGTTCGAGCAAAAACGGCTGATTTTCGACAAAAGAGATAACACCCCCCCATTACGTCATGCTTCAGAAATGTGGAAAATGGTCCGTTTTCAAATGTTTTATTTTTGAACGTCAGTTCACATTTGTAGGTGGATCATCAGTGTTAGAGCTAAAATTAGCATGTTTAAAGTGATTTTCATGCTTCCAGGGGCCCAAAACACAAGATTTATGGAATGGTTAAAAGTGCATGAAAATGGCCAATTTACTCACTCTGAGTTCTCAAAAAGGGTTTCTTCACCCCGGGAAGTTAATTAAATACCATTTGGAGGCATTTAATGTTCGAGCAAAAACGGCTGATTTTCGACAAAAGAGATAACACCCCCCATTATGTCATGCTTCAGAAATGTGGAAAATGGTCCGTTTTCAAATGTTTTATTTTTGAACGTCAGTTCACATTTGTAGGTGGATCATCAGTGTTAGAGCTAAAATTAGCATGTTTAAAGTGATTTTCATGCTTCCAGGGGCCCAAAACACAAGATTTATGGAATGGTTAAAAGTGCATGAAAATGGCCAATTTACTCACTCTGAGTTCTCAAAAAGGGTTTCTTCACCCCGGGAAGTTAATTAAATACCATTTGGAGGCATTTAATGTTAGAGCAAAAACGGCTGATTTTCGACAAAAGAGATAACACCCCCCCATTACGTCATGCTTCAGAAATGTGGAAAACGGTCCGTTTTCAAATGTTTTATTTTTGAACGTCAATTCACATTTGTAGGTGGATCATCAGTGTTAGAGCTAAAATTAGCATGTTTAAAGTGATTTTCATGCTTCCAGGGGCTCGGGAAGTTAATTAAATACCATTTGGAGGCATTTAATGTTCGAGCAAAAACGGCTGATTTTCGACAAAAGAGATAACACCCCCCATTACGTCATGCTTCAGAAATGTGGAAAATGGTCCGTTTTCAAATGTTTTATTTTTGAACGTCAGTTCACATTTGTAGGTGGATCATCAGTGTTAGAGCTAAAATTAGCATGTTTAAAGTGATTTTCATGCTTCCAGGGGCCCAAAACACAAGATTTATGGAATGGTTAAAAGTGCATGAAAATGGCCAATTTACTCACTCTGAGTTCTCAAAAAGGGTTTCTTCACCCCGGGAAGTTAATTAAATACCATTTGGAGGCATTTAATGTTCGAGCAAAAACGGCAGATTTTCGACAAAAGAGATAACACCCCCCCATTACGTCATGCTTCAGAAATGTGGAAAATGGTCCGTTTTCAAATGTTTTATTTTTGAACGTCAGTTCACATTTGTAGGTGGATCATCAGTGTTAGAGCTAAAATTAGCATGTTTAAAGTGATTTTCATGCTTCCAGGGGCTCGGGAAGTTAATTAAATACCATTTGGAGGCATTTAATGTTCGAGCAAAAACGGCTGATTTTCGACAAAAGAGATAACACCCCCCCATTACGTCATGCTTCAGAAATGTGGAAAATGGTCCGTTTTCAAATGCTTTATTTTTGAACGTCAGTTCACATTTGTAGGTGGATCATCAGTGTTAGAGCTAAAATTAGCATGTTTAAAGTGATTTTCATGCTTCCAGGGGCCCAAAACACAAGATTTATGGAATGGTTAAAAGTGCATGAAAATGGCCAATTTACTCACTCTGAGTTCTCAAAAAGGGTTTCTTCACCCCGGGAAGTTAATTAAATACCATTTGGAGGCATTTAATGTTCGAGCAAAAACGGCTGATTTTCGACAAAAGAGATAACACCCCCCCATTATGTCATGCTTCAGAAATGTGCAAAATGGTCCGTTTTCAAATGTTTTATTTTTGAACGTCAGTTCACATTTGTAGGTGGATCATCAGTGTTAGAGCTAAAATTAGCATGTTTAAAGTGATTTTCATGCTTCCAGGGGCTCGGGAAGTTAATTAAATACCATTTGGAGGCATTTAATGTTCGAGCAAAAACGGCTGATTTTCGACAAAAGAGATAACACCCCCCCATTACGTCATGCTTCAGAAATGTGGAAAATGGTCCGTTTTCAAATGTTTTATTTTTGAACGTCAGTTCACATTTGTAGGTGGATCATCAGTGTTAGAGCTAAAATTAGCATGTTTAAAGTGATTTTCATGCTTCCAGGGGCTCGGGAAGTTAATTAAATACCATTTGGAGGCATTTAATGTTCGAGCAAAAACGGCTGATTTTCGACAAAAGAGATAACACCCCCCCATTACGTCATGCTTCAGAAATGTGGAAAATGGTCCGTTTTCAAATGTTTTATTTTTGAACGTCAGTTCACATTTGTAGGTGGATCATCAGTGTTAGAGCTAAAATTAGCATGTTTAAAGTGATTTTCATGCTTCCAGGGGCTCGGGAAGTTAATTAAATACCATTTGGAGGCATTTAATGTTCGAGCAAAAACGGCTGATTTTCGACAAAAGAGATAACACCCCCCCATTACGTCATGCTTCAGAAATGTGGAAAATGGTCCGTTTTCAAATGTTTTATTTTTGAACGTCAGTTCACATTTGTAGGTGGATCATCAGTGTTAGAGCTAAAATTAGCATGTTTAAAGTGATTTTCATGCTTCCAGGGGCTCGGGAAGTTAATTAAATACCATTTGGAGGCATTTAATGTTCGAGCAAAAACGGCTGATTTTCGACAAAAGAGATAACACCCCCCCATTACGTCATGCTTCAGAAATGTGGAAAATGGTCAGTTTTCAAATGTTTTATTTTTGAACGTCAGTTCACATTTGTAGGTGGATCATCAGTGTTAGAGCTAAAATTAGCATGTTTAAAGTGATTTTCATGCTTCCAGGGGCCCAAAACACAAGATTTATGGAATGGTTAAAAGTGCATGAAAATGGCCAATTTACTCACTCTGAGTTCTCAAAAAGGGTTTCTTCACCCCGGGAAGTTAATTAAATACCATTTGGAGGCATTTAATGTTCGAGCAAAAACGGCTGATTTTCGACAAAAGAGATAACACCCCCCCATTACGTCATGCTTCAGAAATGTGGAAAATGGTCCGTTTTCAAATGTTTTATTTTTGAACGTCAGTTCACATTTGTAGGTGGATCATCAGTGTTAGAGCTAAAATTAGCATGTTTAAAGTGATTTTCATGCTTCCAGGGGCTCGGGAAGTTAATTAAATACCATTTGGAGGCATTTAATGTTCGAGCAAAAACGGCTGATTTTCGACAAAAGAGATAACACCCCCCCATTACGTCATGCTTCAGAAATGTGGAAAACGGTCCGTTTTCAAATGTTTTATTTTTGAACGTCAGTTCACATTTGTAGGTGGATCATCAGTGTTAGAGCTAAAATTAGCATGATTAAAGTGATTTTCATGCTTCCAGGGGCTCGGGAAGTTAATTAAATACCATTTGGAGGCATTTAATGTTCGAGCAAAAACGGCTGATTTTCGACAAAAGAGATAACACCCCCCCATTACGTCATGCTTCAGAAATGTGGAAAATGGTCCGTTTTCAAATGTTTTATTTTTGAACGTCAGTTCACATTTGTAGGTGGATCATCAGTGTTAGAGCTAAAATTAGCATGTTTAAAGTGATTTTCATGCTTCCAGGGGCCCAAAACACAAGATTTATGGAATGGTTAAAAGTGCATGAAAATGGCCAATTTACTCACTCTGAGTTCTCAAAAAGGGTTTCTTCACCCCGGGAAGTTAATTAAATACCATTTGGAGGCATTTAATGTTCGAGCAAAAACAGCTGATTTTCGACAAAAGAGATAACACCCCCCCATTACGTCATGCTTCAGAAATGTGGAAAATGGTCCGTTTTCAAATGTTTTATTTTTGAACGTCAGTTCACATTTGTAGGTGGATCATCAGTGTTAGAGCTAAAATTAGCATGTTTAAAGTGATTTTCATGCTTCCAGGGGCTCGGGAAGTTAATTAAATACCATTTGGAGGCATTTAATGTTCGAGCAAAAACGGCTGATTTTCGACAAAAGAGATAACACCCCCCCATTACGTCATGCTTCAGAAATGTGGAAAATGGTCCGTTTTCAAATGTTTTATTTTTGAACGTCAGTTCACATTTGTAGGTGGATCATCAGTGTTAGAGCTAAAATTAGCATGTTTAAAGTGATTTTCATGCTTCCAGGGGCCCAAAACACAAGATTTATGGAATGGTTAAAAGTGCATGAAAATGGCCAATTTACTCACTCTGAGTTCTCAAAAAGGGTTTCTTCACCCCGGGAAGTTAATTAAATACCATTTGGAGGCATTTAATGTTCGAGCAAAAACGGCTGATTTTCAACAAAAGAGATAACACCCCCCCATTACGTCATGCTTCAGAAATGTGGAAAATGGTCCGTTTTCAAATGTTTTATTTTTGAACGTCAGTTCACATTTGTAGGTGGATCATCAATGTTAGAGCTAAAATTAGCATGTTTAAAGTGATTTTCATGCTTCCAGGGGCTCGGGAAGTTAATTAAATACCATTTGGAGGCATTTAATGTTCGAGCAAAAACGGCTGATTTTCGACAAAAGAGATAACACCCCCCCATTACGTCATGCTTCAGAAATGTGGAAAATGGTCCGTTTTCAAATGTTTTATTTTTGAACGTCAGTTCACATTTGTAGGTGGATCATCAGTGTTAGAGCTAAAATTAGCATGTTTAAAGTGATTTTCATGCTTCCAGGGGCCCAAAACACAAGATTTATGGAATGGTTAAAAGTGCATGAAAATGGCCAATTTACTCACTCTGAGTTCTCAAAAAGGGTTTCTTCACCCCGGGAAGTTAATTAAATACCATTTGGAGGCATTTAATGTTCGAGCAAAAACGGCTGATTTTCGACAAAAGAGATAACACCCCCCCATTACGTCATGCTTCAGAAATGTGGAAAATGGTCCGTTTTCAAATGTTTTATTTTTGAACGTCAGTTCACATTTGTAGGTGGATCATCAGTGTTAGAGCTAAAATTAGCATGTTTAAAGTGATTTTCATGCTTCCAGGGGCTCGGGAAGTTAATTAAATACCATTTGGAGGCATTTAATGTTCGAGCAAAAACGGCTGATTTTCGACAAAAGAGATAACACCCCCCCATTACGTCATGCTTCAGAAATGTGGAAAATGGTCCGTTTTCAAATGTTTTATTTTTGAACGTCAGTTCACATTTGTAGGTGGATCATCAGTGTTAGAGCTAAAATTAGCATGTTTAAAGTGATTTTCATGCTTCCAGGGGCCCAAAACACAAGATTTATGGAATGGTTAAAAGTGCATGAAAATGGCCAATTTACTCACTCTGAGTTCTCAAAAAGGGTTTCTTCACCCCGGGAAGTTAATTAAATACCATTTGGAGGCATTTAATGTTCGAGCAAAAACGGCTGATTTTCGACAAAAGAGATAACACCCCCCATTACGTCATGCTTCAGAAATGTGGAAAATGGTCCGTTTTCAAATGTTTTATTTTTGAACGTCAGTTCACATTTGTAGGTGGATCATCAGTGTTAGAGCTAAAATTAGCATGTTTAAAGTGATTTTCATGCTTCCAGGGGCCCAAAACACAAGATTTATGGAATGGTTAAAAGTGCATGAAAATGGCCAATTTACTCACTCTGAGTTCTCAAAAAGGGTTTCTTCACCCCGGGAAGTTAATTAAATACCATTTGGAGGCATTTAATGTTAGAGCAAAAACGGCTGATTTTTGACAAAAGAGATAACACCCCCCCATTACGTCATGCTTCAGAAATGTGGAAAATGGTCCGTTTTCAAATGTTTTATTTTTGAACGTCAGTTCACATTTGTAGGTGGATCATCAGTGTTAGAGCTAAAATTAGCATGTTTAAAGTGATTTTCATGCTTCCAGGGGCTCGGGAAGTTAATTAAATACCATTTGGAGGCATTTAATGTTCGAGCAAAAACGGCTGATTTTCGACAAAAGAGATAACACCCCCCCATTACGTCATGCTTCAGAAATGTGGAAAATGGTCCGTTTTCAAATGTTTTATTTTTGAACGTCAGTTCACATTTGTAGGTGGATCATCAGTGTTAGAGCTAAAATTAGCATGTTTAAAGTGATTTTCATGCTTCCAGGGGCCCAAAACACAAGATTTATGGAATGGTTAAAAGTGCATGAAAATGGCCAATTTACTCACTCTGAGTTCTCAAAAAGGGTTTCTTCACCCCGGGAAGTTAATTAAATACCATTTGGAGGCATTTAATGTTCGAGCAAAAACGGCTGATTTTCGACAAAAGAGATAACACCCCCCCATTACGTCATGCTTCAGAAATGTGGAAAATGGTCCGTTTTCAAATGTTTTATTTTTGAACGTCAGTTCACATTTGTAGGTGGATCATCAGTGTTAGAGCTAAAATTAGCATGTTTAAAGTGATTTTCATGCTTCCCAGGGGCCCAAAACACAAGATTTATGGAATGGTTAAAAGTGCATGAAAATGGCCAATTTACTCACTCTGAGTTCTCAAAAAGGGTTTCTTCACCCCGGGAAGTTAATTAAATACCATTTGGAGGCATTTAATGTTCGAGCAAAAACGGCTGATTTTCGACAAAAGAGATAACACCCCCCCATTACGTCATGCTTCAGAAATGTGGAAAATGGTCCGTTTTCAAATGTTTTATTTTTGAACGTCAGTTCACATTTGTAGGTGGATCATCAGTGTTAGAGCTAAAATTAGCATGTTTAAAGTGATTTTCATGCCTCCAGGGGCTCGGGAAGTTAATTAAATACCATTTGGAGGCATTTAATGTTCGAGCAAAAACGGCTGATTTTCGACAAAAGAGATAACACCCCCCCATTACGTCATGCTTCAGAAATGTGGAAAATGGTCCGTTTTCAAATGTTTTATTTTTGAACGTCAGTTCACATTTGTAGGTGGATCATCAGTGTTAGAGCTAAAATTAGCATGTTTAAAGTGATTTTCATGCTTCCAGGGGCTCGGGAAGTTAATTAAATACCATTTGGAGGCATTTAATGTTCGAGCAAAAACGGCTGATTTTCGACAAAAGAGATAACACCCCCCCATTACGTCATGCTTCAGAAATGTGGAAAATGGTCCGTTTTCAAATGTTTTATTTTTGAACGTCAGTTCACATTTGTAGGTGGATCATCAGTGTTAGAGCTAAAATTAGCATGTTTAAAGTGATTTTCATGCTTCCAGGGGCCCAAAACACAAGATTTATGGAATGGTTAAAAGTGCATGAAAATGGCCAATTTACTCACTCTGAGTTCTCAAAAAGGGTTTCTTCACCCCGGGAAGTTAATTAAATACCATTTGGAGGCATTTAATGTTCGAGCAAAAACGGCTGATTTTCGACAAAAGAGATAACACCCCCCCATTACGTCATGCTTCAGAAATGTGCAAAATGGTCCGTTTTCAAATGTTTTATTTTTGAACGTCAGTTCACATTTGTAGGTGGATCATCAGTGTTAGAGCTAAAATTAGCATGTTTAAAGTGATTTTCATGCTTCCAGGGGCTCGGGAAGTTAATTAAATACCATTTGGAGGCATTTAATGTTCGAGCAAAAACGGCTGATTTTCGACAAAAGAGATAACACCCCCCATTACGTCATGCTTCAGAAATGTGGAAAATGGTCCGTTTTCAAATGTTTTATTTTTGAACGTCAGTTCACATTTGTAGGTGGATCATCAGTGTTAGAGCTAAAATTAGCATGTTTAAAGTGATTTTCATGCTTCCAGGGGCTCGGGAAGTTAATTAAATACCATTTGGAGGCATTTAATGTTCGAGCAAAAACGGCTGATTTTCGACAAAAGAGATAACACCCCCCCATTACGTCATGCTTCAGAAATGTGGAAAATGGTCCGTTTTCAAATGTTTTATTTTTGAACGTCAGTTCACATTTGTAGGTGGATCATCAGTGTTAGAGCTAAAATTAGCATGTTTAAAGTGATTTTCATGCTTCCAGGGGCCCAAAACACAAGATTTATGGAATGGTTAAAAGTGCATGAAAATGGCCAATTTACTCACTCTGAGTTCTCAAAAAGGGTTTCTTCACCCCGGGAAGTTAATTAAATACCATTTGGAGGCATTTAATGTTCGAGCAAAAACGGCTGATTTTCGACAAAAGAGATAACACCCCCCATTACGTCATGCTTCAGAAATGTGGAAAATGGTCCGTTTTCAAATGTTTTATTTTTGAACGTCAGTTCACATTTGTAGGTGGATCATCAGTGTTAGAGCTAAAATTAGCATGTTTAAAGTGATTTTCATGCTTCCAGGGGCCCAAAACACAAGATTTATGGAATGGTTAAAAGTGCATGAAAATGGCCAATTTACTCACTCTGAGTTCTCAAAAAGGGTTTCTTCACCCCGGGAAGTTAATTAAATACCATTTGGAGGCATTTAATGTTAGAGCAAAAACGGCTGATTTTTGACAAAAGAGATAACACCCCCCCCATTACGTCATGCTTCAGAAATGTGGAAAATGGTCCGTTTTCAAATGTTTTATTTTTGAACGTCAGTTCACATTTGTAGGTGGATCATCAGTGTTAGAGCTAAAATTAGCATGTTTAAAGTGATTTTCATGCTTCCAGGGGCTCGGGAAGTTAATTAAATACCATTTGGAGGCATTTAATGTTCGAGCAAAAACGGCTGATTTTCGACAAAAGAGATAACACCCCCCATTACGTCATGCTTCAGAAATGTGGAAAATGGTCCGTTTTCAAATGTTTTATTTTTGAACGTCAGTTCACATTTGTAGGTGGATCATCAGTGTTAGAGCTAAAATTAGCATGTTTAAAGTGATTTTCATGCTTCCAGGGGCCCAAAACACAAGATTTATGGAATGGTTAAAAGTGCATGAAAATGGCCAATTTACTCACTCTGAGTTCTCAAAAAGGGTTTCTTCACCCCGGGAAGTTAATTAAATACCATTTGGAGGCATTTAATGTTCGAGCAAAAACGGCTGATTTTCGACAAAAGAGATAACACCCCCCCATTACGTCATGCTTCAGAAATGTGGAAAATGGTCCGTTTTCAAATGTTTTATTTTTGAACGTCAGTTCACATTTGTAGGTGGATCATCAGTGTTAGAGCTAAAATTAGCATGTTTAAAGTGATTTTCATGCTTCCAGGGGCCCAAAACACAAGATTTATGGAATGGTTAAAAGTGCATGAAAATGGCCAATTTACTCACTCTGAGTTCTCAAAAAGGGTTTCTTCACCCCGGGAAGTTAATTAAATACCATTTGGAGGCATTTAATGTTCGAGCAAAAACGGCTGATTTTCGACAAAAGAGATAACACCCCCCCCATTACGTCATGCTTCAGAAATGTGGAAAATGGTCCGTTTTCAAATGTTTTATTTTTGAACGTCAGTTCACATTTGTAGGTGGATCATCAGTGTTAGAGCTAAAATTAGCATGTTTAAAGTGATTTTCATGCCTCCAGGGGCTCGGGAAGTTAATTAAATACCATTTGGAGGCATTTAATGTTCGAGCAAAAACGGCTGATTTTCGACAAAAGAGATAACACCCCCCCATTACGTCATGCTTCAGAAATGTGGAAAATGGTCCGTTTTCAAAATGTTTTATTTTTGAACGTCAGTTCACATTTGTAGGTGGATCATCAGTGTTAGAGCTAAAATTAGCATGTTTAAAGTGATTTTCATGCTTCCAGGGGCTCGGGAAGTTAATTAAATACCATTTGGAGGCATTTAATGTTCGAGCAAAAACGGCTGATTTTCGACAAAAGAGATAACACCCCCCATTACGTCATGCTTCAGAAATGTGGAAAATGGTCCGTTTTCAAATGTTTTATTTTTGAACGTCAGTTCACATTTGTAGGTGGATCATCAGTGTTAGAGCTAAAATTAGCATGTTTAAAGTGATTTTCATGCTTCCAGGGGCTCGGGAAGTTAATTAAATACCATTTGGAGGCATTAATGTTCGAGCAAAAACGGCTGATTTTCGACAAAAGAGATAACACCCCCCCATTACGTCATGCTTCAGAAATGTGGAAAATGGTCCGTTTTCAAATGTTTTATTTTTGAACGTCAGTTCACATTTGTAGGTGGATCATCAGTGTTAGAGCTAAAATTAGCATGTTTAAAGTGATTTTCATGCTTCCAGGGGCCCAAAACACAAGATTTATGGAATTGGTTAAAAGTGCATGAAAATGGCCAATTTACTCACT
>NW_028251058.1:0-49569 GCF_964263255.1 Lissotriton vulgaris | reverse complement strand
ACTTTTAACCATTCCATAAATCTTGTGTTTTGGGCCCCTGGAAGCATGAAAATCACTTTAAACATGCTAATTTTAGCTCTAACACTGATGATCCACCTACAAATGTGAACTGACGTTCAAAAATAAAACATTTGAAAACGGACCATTTTCCACATTTCTGAAGCATGACGTAATAGGGGGGTGTTATCTCTTTTGTCGAAAATCAGCCGTTTTTGCTCGAACATTAAATGCCTCCAAATGGTATTTAATTAACTTCCCGAGCCCCTGGAAGCATGAAAATCACTTTAAACATGCTAATTTTAGCTCTAACACTGATGATCCACCTACAAATGTGAACTGACGTTCAAAAATAAAACATTTGAAAACGGACCATTTTCCACATTTCTGAAGCATGACGTAATGGGGGGGTGTTATCTCTTTTGTCGAAAATCAGCCGTTTTTGCTCGAACATTAAATGCCTCCAAATGGTATTTAATTAACTTCCCGGGGTGAAGAAACCCTTTTTGAGAACTCAGAGTGAGTAAATTGGCCATTTTCATGCACTTTTAACCATTCCATAAATCTTGTGTTTTGGGCCCCTGGAAGCATGAAAATCACTTTAAACATGCTAATTTTAGCTCTAACACTGATGATCCACCTACAAATGTGAACTGACGTTCAAAAATAAAACATTTGAAAACGGACCATTTTCCACATTTCTGAAGCATGACGTAATGGGGGGGTGTTATCTCTATTGTCGAAAATCAGCCGTTTTTGCTCGAACATTAAATGCCTCCAAATGGTATTTAATTAACTTCCCGGGGTGAAGAAACCCTTTTTGAGAACTCAGAGTGAGTAAATTGGCCATTTTCATGCACTTTTAACCATTCCATAAATCTTGTGTTTTGGGCCCCTGGAAGCATGAAAATCACTTTAAACATGCTAATTTTAGCTCTAACACTGATGATCCACCTACAAATGTGAACTGACGTTCAAAAATAAAACATTTGAAAACGGACCATTTTCCACATTTCTGAAGCATGACGTAATGGGGGGGTGTTATCTCTTTTGTCGAAAATCAGCCGTTTTTGCTCGAACATTAAATGCCTCCAAATGGTATTTAATTAACTTCCCGGGGTGAAGAAACCCTTTTTGAGAACTCAGAGTGAGTAAATTGGCCATTTTCATGCACTTTTAACCATTCCATAAATCTTGTGTTTTGGGCCCCTGGAAGCATGAAAATCCCTTTAAACATGCTAATTTTAGCTCTAACACTGATGATCCACCTACAAATGTGAACTGACGTTCAAAAATAAAACATTTGAAAACGGACCATTTTCCACATTTCTGAAGCATGACGTAATGGGGGGGTGTTATCTCTTTTGTCGAAAATCAGCCGTTTTTGCTCGAACATTAAATGCCTCCAAATGGTATTTAATTAACTTCCCGGGGTGAAGAAACCCTTTTTGAGAACTCAGAGTGAGTAAATTGGCCATTTTCATGCACTTTTAACCATTCCATAAATCTTGTGTTTTGGGCCCCTGGAAGCATGAAAATCACTTTAAACATGCTAATTTTAGCTCTAACACTGATGATCCACCTACAAATGTGAACTGACGTTCAAAAATAAAACATTTGAAAACGGACCATTTTCCACATTTCTGAAGCATGACGTAATGGGGGGGTGTTATCTCTTTTGTCGAAAATCAGCCGTTTTTGCTCGAACATTAAATGCCTCCAAATGGTATTTAATTAACTTCCCGGGGTGAAGAAACCCTTTTTGAGAACTCAGAGTGAGTAAATTGGCCATTTTCATGCACTTTTAACCATTCCATAAATCTTGTGTTTTGGGCCCCAAGAAGCATGAAAATCACTTTAAACATGCTAATTTTAGCTCTAACACTGATGATCCACCTACAAATGTGAACTGACGTTCAAAAATAAAACATTTGAAAACGGACCATTTTCCACATTTCTGAAGCATGACGTAATGGGGGGGTGTTATCTCTTTTGTCGAAAATCAGCCGTTTTTGCTCGAACATTAAATGCCTCCAAATGGTATTTAATTAACTTCCCGGGGTGAAGAAACCCTTTTGAGAACTCAGAGTGAGTAAATTGGCCATTTTCATGCACTTTTAACCATTCCATAAATCTTGTGTTTTGGGCCCCTGGAAGCATGAAAATCACTTTAAACATGCTAATTTCAGCTCTAACACTGATGATCCACCTACAAATGTGAACTGACGTTCAAAAATAAAACATTTGAAAACTGACCATTTTCCACATTTCTGAAGCATGACGTAATGGGGGGGTGTTATCTCTTTTGTCGAAAATCAGCCGTTTTTGCTCGAACATTAAATGCCTCCAAATGGTATTTAATTAACTTCCCGAGCCCCTGGAAGCATGAAAATCACTTTAAACATGCTAATTTTAGCTCTAACACTGATGATCCACCTACAAATGTGAACTGACGTTCAAAAATAAAACATTTGAAAACGGACCATTTTCCACATTTCTGAAGCATGACGTAATGGGGGGGTGTTATCTCTTTTGTCGAAAATCAGCCGTTTTTGCTCGAACATTAAATGCCTCCAAATGGTATTTAATTAACTTCCCGGGGTGAAGAAACCCTTTTTGAGAACTCAGAGTGAGTAAATTGGCCATTTTCATGCACTTTTAACCATTCCATAAATCTTGTGTTTTGGGCCCCTGGAAGCATGAAAATCACTTTAAACATGCTAATTTTAGCTCTAACACTGATGATCCACCTACAAATGTGAACTGACGTTCAAAAATAAAACATTTGAAAACGGACCATTTTCCACATTTCTGAAGCATGACGTAATGGGGGGGTGTTATCTCTTTTGTCGAAAATCAGCCGTTTTTGTTCGAACATTAAATGCCTCCAAATGGTATTTAATTAACTTCCCGGGTGAAGAAACCCTTTTTGAGAACTCAGAGTGAGTAAATTGGCCATTTTCATGCACTTTTAACCATTCCATAAATCTTGTGTTTTGGGCCCCAAGAAGCATGAAAATCACTTTAAACATGCTAATTTTAGCTCTAACACTGATGATCCACCTACAAATGTGAACTGACGTTCAAAAATAAAACATTTGAAAACGGACCATTTTCCACATTTCTGAAGCATGACGTAATGGGGGGGTGTTATCTCTTTTGTCGAAAATCAGCCGTTTTTGCTCGAACATTAAATGCCTCCAAATGGTATTTAATTAACTTCCCGGGGTGAAGAAACCCTTTTTGAGAACTCAGAGTGAGTAAATTGGCCATTTTCATGCACTTTTAACCATTCCATAAATCTTGTGTTTTGGGCCCCTGGAAGCATGAAAATCACTTTAAACATGCTAATTTTAGCTCTAACACTGATGATCCACCTACAAATGTGAACTGACGTTCAAAAATAAAACATTTGAAAACGGACCATTTTCCACATTTCTGAAGCATGACGTAATGGGGGGGTGTTATCTCTTTTGTCGAAAATCAGCCGTTTTTGCTCGAACATTAAATGCCTCCAAATGGTATTTAATTAACTTCCCGGGGTGAAGAAACCCTTTTTGAGAACTCAGAGTGAGTAAATTGGCCATTTTCATGCACTTTTAACCATTCCATAAATCTTGTGTTTTGGGCCCCTGGAAGCATGAAAATCACTTTAAACATGCTAATTTTAGCTCTAACACTGATGATCCACCTACAAATGTGAACTGACGTTCAAAAATAAAACATTTGAAAACGGACCATTTTCCACATTTCTGAAGCATGACGTAATGGGGGGGTGTTATCTCTTTTGTCGAAAATCAGCCGTTTTTGCTCGAACATTAAATGCCTCCAAATGGTATTTAATTAACTTCCCGGGGTGAAGAAACCCTTTTTGAGAACTCAGAGTGAGTAAATTGGCCATTTTCATGCACTTTTAACCATTCCATAAATCTTGTGTTTTGGGCCCCTGGAAGCATGAAAATCACTTTAAACATGCTAATTTTAGCTCTAACACTGATGATCCACCTACAAATGTGAACTGACGTTCAAAAATAAAACATTTGAAAACGGACCATTTTCCACATTTCTGAAGCATGACGTAATGGGGGGGTGTTATCTCTTTTGTCGAAAATCAGCCGTTTTTGCTCGAACATTAAATGCCTCCAAATGGTATTTAATTAACTTCCCGGGGTGAAGAAACCCTTTTTGAGAACTCAGAGTGAGTAAATTGGCCATTTTCATGCACTTTTAACCATTCCATAAATCTTGTGTTTTGGGCCCCTGGAAGCATGAAAATCACTTTAAACATGCTAATTTTAGCTCTAACACTGATGATCCACCTACAAATGTGAACTGACGTTCAAAAATAAAACATTTGAAAACGGACCATTTTCCACATTTCTGAAGCATGACGTAATGGGGGGGTGTTATCTCTTTTGTCGAAAATCAGCCGTTTTTGCTCGAACATTAAATGCCTCCAAATGGTATTTAATTAACTTCCCGAGCCCCTGGAAGCATGAAAATCACTTTAAACATGCTAATTTTAGCTCTAACACTGATGATCCACCTACAAATGTGAACTGACGTTCAAAAATAAAACATTTGAAAACGGACCATTTTCCACATTTCTGAAGCATGACGTAATGGGGGGGTGTTATCTCTTTTGTCGAAAATCAGCCGTTTTTGCTCGAACATTAAATGCCTCCAAATGGTATTTAATTAACTTCCCGGGGTGAAGAAACCCTTTTTGAGAACTCAGAGTGAGTAAATTGGCCATTTTCATGCACTTTTAACCATTCCATAAATCTTGTGTTTTGGGCCCCTGGAAGCATGAAAATCACTTTAAACATGCTAATTTTAGCTCTAACACTGATTTTCCACCTACAAATGTGAACTGACGTTCAAAAATAAAACATTTGAAAACGGATCATTTTCCACATTTCTGAAGCATGACGTAATGGGGGGGTGTTATCTCTTTTGTCGAAAATCAGCCGTTTTTGCTCGAACATTAAATGCCTCCAAATGGTATTTAATTAACTTCCCGGGGTGAAGAAACCCTTTTTGAGAACTCAGAGTGAGTAAATTGGCCATTTTCATGCACTTTTAACCATTCCATAAATCTTGTGTTTTGGGCCCCTGGAAGCATGAAAATCACTTTAAACATGCTAATTTTAGCTCTAACACTGATGATCCACCTGCAAATGTGAACTGACGTTCAAAAATAAAACATTTGAAAACGGACCATTTTCCACATTTCTGAAGCATGACGTAATAGGGGGGTGTTATCTCTTTTGTCGAAAATCAGCCGTTTTTGCTCGAACATTAAATGCCTCCAAATGGTATTTAATTAACTTCCCGAGCCCCTGGAAGCATGAAAATCACTTTAAACATGCTAATTTTAGCTCTAACACTGATGATCCACCTACAAATGTGAACTGACGTTCAAAAATAAAACATTTGAAAACGGACCATTTTCCACATTTCTGAAGCATGACGTAATGGGGGGGGTGTTATCTCTTTTGTCGAAAATCAGCCGTTTTTGCTCGAACATTAAATGCCTCCAAATGGTATTTAATTAACTTCCCGGGGTGAAGAAACCCTTTTTGAGAACTCAGAGTGAGTAAATTGGCCATTTTCATGCACTTTTAACCATTCCATAAATCTTGTGTTTTGGGCCCCTGGAAGCATGAAAATCACTTTAAACATGCTAATTTTAGCTCTAACACTGATGATCCACCTACAAATGTGAACTGACGTTCAAAAATAAAACATTTGAAAACGGACCATTTTCCACATTTCTGAAGCATGACGTAATGGGGGGGTGTTATCTCTTTTGTCGAAAATCAGCCGTTTTTGTTCGAACATTAAATGCCTCCAAATGGTATTTAATTAACTTCCCGGGTGAAGAAACCCTTTTTGAGAACTCAGAGTGAGTAAATTGGCCATTTTCATGCACTTTTAACCATTCCATAAATCTTGTGTTTTGGGCCCCAAGAAGCATGAAAATCACTTTAAACATGCTAATTTTAGCTCTAACACTGATGATCCACCTACAAATGTGAACTGACGTTCAAAAATAAAACATTTGAAAACGGACCATTTTCCACATTTCTGAAGCATGACGTAATGGGGGGGTGTTATCTCTTTTGTCGAAAATCAGCCGTTTTTGCTCGAACATTAAATGCCTCCAAATGGTATTTAATTAACTTCCCGGGGTGAAGAAACCCTTTTTGAGAACTCAGAGTGAGTAAATTGGCCATTTTCATGCACTTTTAACCATTCCATAAATCTTGTGTTTTGGGCCCCTGGAAGCATGAAAATCACTTTAAACATGCTAATTTTAGCTCTAACACTGATGATCCACCTACAAATGTGAACTGACGTTCAAAAATAAAACATTTGAAAACGGACCATTTTCCACATTTCTGAAGCATGACGTAATGGGGGGGTGTTATCTCTTTTGTCGAAAATCAGCCGTTTTTGCTCGAACATTAAATGCCTCCAAATGGTATTTAATTAACTTCCCGGGGTGAAGAAACCCTTTTTGAGAACTCAGAGTGAGTAAATTGGCCATTTTCATGCACTTTTAACCATTCCATAAATCTTGTGTTTTGGGCCCCTGGAAGCATGAAAATCACTTTAAACATGCTAATTTTAGCTCTAACACTGATGATCCACCTACAAATGTGAACTGACGTTCAAAAATAAAACATTTGAAAACGGACCATTTTCCACATTTCTGAAGCATGACGTAATGGGGGGGTGTTATCTCTTTTGTCGAAAATCAGCCGTTTTTGCTCGAACATTAAATGCCTCCAAATGGTATTTAATTAACTTCCCGGGGTGAAGAAACCCTTTTTGAGAACTCAGAGTGAGTAAATTGGCCATTTTCATGCACTTTTAACCATTCCATAAATCTTGTGTTTTGGGCCCCTGGAAGCATGAAAATCACTTTAAACATGCTAATTTTAGCTCTAACACTGATGATCCACCTACAAATGTGAACTGACGTTCAAAAATAAAACATTTGAAAACGGACCATTTTCCACATTTCTGAAGCATGACGTAATGGGGGGGTGTTATCTCTTTTGTCGAAAATCAGCCGTTTTTGCTCGAACATTAAATGCCTCCAAATGGTATTTAATTAACTTCCCGGGGTGAAGAAACCCTTTTTGAGAACTCAGAGTGAGTAAATTGGCCATTTTCATGCACTTTTAACCATTCCATAAATCTTGTGTTTTGGGCCCCTGGAAGCATGAAAATCACTTTAAACATGCTAATTTTAGCTCTAACACTGATGATCCACCTACAAATGTGAACTGACGTTCAAAAATAAAACATTTGAAAACGGACCATTTTCCACATTTCTGAAGCATGACGTAATGGGGGGGTGTTATCTCTTTTGTCGAAAATCAGCCGTTTTTGCTCGAACATTAAATGCCTCCAAATGGTATTTAATTAACTTCCCGAGCCCCTGGAAGCATGAAAATCACTTTAAACATGCTAATTTTAGCTCTAACACTGATGATCCACCTACAAATGTGAACTGACGTTCAAAAATAAAACATTTGAAAACGGACCATTTTCCACATTTCTGAAGCATGACGTAATGGGGGGGTGTTATCTCTTTTGTCGAAAATCAGCCGTTTTTGCTCGAACATTAAATGCCTCCAAATGGTATTTAATTAACTTCCCGGGGTGAAGAAACCCTTTTTGAGAACTCAGAGTGAGTAAATTGGCCATTTTCATGCACTTTTAACCATTCCATAAATCTTGTGTTTTGGGCCCCTGGAAGCATGAAAATCACTTTAAACATGCTAATTTTAGCTCTAACACTGATTTTCCACCTACAAATGTGAACTGACGTTCAAAAATAAAACATTTGAAAACGGATCATTTTCCACATTTCTGA
The DNA here is from genome assembly GCF_964263255.1 of Lissotriton vulgaris. NCBI lineage: Eukaryota > Metazoa > Chordata > Amphibia > Caudata > Salamandridae > Lissotriton > Lissotriton vulgaris. The sequence continues at coordinate 41,681 of NW_028251058.1, read as the reverse complement.
AGCATGACGTAATGGGGGGGTGTTATCTCTTTTGTCGAAAATCAGCCGTTTTTGCTCGAACATTAAATGCCTCCAAATGGTATTTAATTAACTTCCCGGGGTGAAGAAACCCTTTTTGAGAACTCAGAGTGAGTAAATTGGCCATTTTCATGCACTTTTAACCATTCCATAAATCTTGTGTTTTGGGCCCCTGGAAGCATGAAAATCACTTTAAACATGCTAATTTTAGCTCTAACACTGATGATCCACCTGCAAATGTGAACTGACGTTCAAAAATAAAACATTTGAAAACGGACCATTTTCCACATTTCTGAAGCATGACGTAATAGGGGGGTGTTATCTCTTTTGTCGAAAATCAGCCGTTTTTGCTCGAACATTAAATGCCTCCAAATGGTATTTAATTAACTTCCCGAGCCCCTGGAAGCATGAAAATCACTTTAAACATGCTAATTTTAGCTCTAACACTGATGATCCACCTACAAATGTGAACTGACGTTCAAAAATAAAACATTTGAAAACGGACCATTTTCCACATTTCTGAAGCATGACGTAATGGGGGGGGTGTTATCTCTTTTGTCGAAAATCAGCCGTTTTTGCTCGAACATTAAATGCCTCCAAATGGTATTTAATTAACTTCCCGGGGTGAAGAAACCCTTTTTGAGAACTCAGAGTGAGTAAATTGGCCATTTTCATGCACTTTTAACCATTCCATAAATCTTGTGTTTTGGGCCCCTGGAAGCATGAAAATCACTTTAAACATGCTAATTTTAGCTCTAACACTGATGATCCACCTACAAATGTGAACTGACGTTCAAAAATAAAACATTTGAAAACGGACCATTTTCCACATTTCTGAAGCATGACGTAATGGGGGGGTGTTATCTCTTTTGTCGAAAATCAGCCGTTTTTGCTCGAACATTAAATGCCTCCAAATGGTATTTAATTAACTTCCCGGGGTGAAGAAACCCTTTTTGAGAACTCAGAGTGAGTAAATTGGCCATTTTCATGCACTTTTAACCATTCCATAAATCTTGTGTTTTGGGCCCCTGGAAGCATGAAAATCACTTTAAACATGCTAATTTTAGCTCTAACACTGATGATCCACCTACAAATGTGAACTGACGTTCAAAAATAAAACATTTGAAAACGGACCATTTTCCACATTTCTGAAGCATGACGTAATGGGGGGGTGTTATCTCTTTTGTCGAAAATCAGCCGTTTTTGCTCGAACATTAAATGCCTCCAAATGGTATTTAATTAACTTCCCGGGGTGAAGAAACCCTTTTTGAGAACTCAGAGTGAGTAAATTGGCCATTTTCATGCACTTTTAACCATTCCATAAATCTTGTGTTTTGGGCCCCTGGAAGCATGAAAATCACTTTAAACATGCTAATTTTAGCTCTAACACTGATGATCCACCTACAAATGTGAACTGACGTTCAAAAATAAAACATTTGAAAACGGACCATTTTCCACATTTCTGAAGCATGACGTAATGGGGGGGTGTTATCTCTTTTGTCGAAAATCAGCCGTTTTTGCTCGAACATTAAATGCCTCCAAATGGTATTTAATTAACTTCCCGGGGTGAAGAAACCCTTTTTGAGAACTCAGAGTGAGTAAATTGGCCATTTTCATGCACTTTTAACCATTCCATAAATCTTGTGTTTTGGGCCCCAAGAAGCATGAAAATCACTTTAAACATGCTAATTTTAGCTCTAACACTGATGATCCACCTACAAATGTGAACTGACGTTCAAATATAAAACATTTGAAAACGGACCATTTTCCACATTTCTAAAGCATGACGTAATGGGGGGGTGTTATCTCTTTTGTCGAAAATCAGCCGTTTTTGCTCTAACATTAAATGCCTCCAAATGGTATTTAATTAACTTCCCGGGGTGAAGAAACCCTTTTTGAGAACTCAGAGTGAGTAAATTGGCCATTTTCATGCACTTTTAACCATTCCATAAATCTTGTGTTTTGGGCCCCTGGAAGCATGAAAATCACTTTAAACATGCTAATTTTAGCTCTAACACTGATGATCCACCTACAAATGTGAACTGACGTTCAAAAATAAAACATTTGAAAACGGACCATTTTCCACATTTCTGAAGCATGACGTAATGGGGGGGTGTTATCTCTTTTGTCGAAAATCAGCCGTTTTTGCTCGAACATTAAATGCCTCCAAATGGTATTTAATTAACTTCCCGAGCCCCTGGAAGCATGAAAATCACTTTAAACATGCTAATTTTAGCTCTAACACTGATGATCCACCTACAAATGTGAACTGACGTTCAAAAATAAAACATTTGAAAACGGACCATTTTCCACATTTCTGAAGCATGACGTAATGGGGGGGTGTTATCTCTTTTGTCGAAAATCAGCCGTTTTTGCTCGAACATTAAATGCCTCCAAATGGTATTTAATTAACTTCCCGGGGTGAAGAAACCCTTTTTGAGAACTCAGAGTGAGTAAATTGGCCATTTTCATGCACTTTTAACCATTCCATAAATCTTGTGTTTTGGGCCCCTGGAAGCATGAAAATCACTTTAAACATGCTAATTTTAGCTCTAACACTGATGATCCACCTACAAATGTGAACTGACGTTCAAAAATAAAACATTTGAAAACGGACCATTTTCCACATTTCTGAAGCATGACGTAATGGGGGGGTGTTATCTCTTTTGTCGAAAATCAGCCGTTTTTGCTCGAACATTAAATGCCTCCAAATGGTATTTAATTAACTTCCCGGGGTGAAGAAACCCTTTTTGAGAACTCAGAGTGAGTAAATTGGCCATTTTCATGCACTTTTAACCATTCCATAAATCTTGTGTTTTGGGCCCTGGAAGCATGAAAATCACTTTAAACATGCTAATTTTAGCTCTAACACTGATGATCCACCTACAAATGTGAACTGACGTTCAAAAATAAAACATTTGAAAACGGACCATTTTCCACATTTCTGAAGCATGACGTAATGGGGGGGTGTTATCTCTTTTGTCGAAAATCAGCCGTTTTTGCTCGAACATTAAATGCCTCCAAATGGTATTTAATTAACTTCCCGAGCCCCTGGAAGCATGAAAATCACTTTAAACATGCTAATTTTAGCTCTAACACTGATGATCCACCTACAAATGTGAACTGACGTTCAAAAATAAAACATTTGAAAACGGACCATTTTCCACATTTCTGAAGCATGACGTAATGGGGGGGTGTTATCTCTTTTGTCGAAAATCAGCCGTTTTTGCTCGAACATTAAATGCCTCCAAATGGTATTTAATTAACTTCCCGGGGTGAAGAAACCCTTTTTGAGAACTCAGAGTGAGTAAATTGGCCATTTTCATGCACTTTTAACCATTCCATAAATCTTGTGTTTTGGGCCCCAAGAAGCATGAAAATCACTTTAAACATGCTAATTTTAGCTCTAACACTGATGATCCACCTACAAATGTGAACTGACGTTCAAAAATAAAACATTTGAAAACGGACCATTTTCCACATTTCTGAAGCATGACGTAATGGGGGGGTGTTATCTCTTTTGTCGAAAATCAGCCGTTTTTGCTCGAACATTAAATGCCTCCAAATGGTATTTAATTAACTTCCCGGGGTGAAGAAACCCTTTTTGAGAACTCAGAGTGAGTAAATTGGCCATTTTCATGCACTTTTAACCATTCCATAAATCTTGTGTTTTGGGCCCCTGGAAGCATGAAAATCACTTTAAACATGCTAATTTCAGCTCTAACACTGATGATCCACCTACAAATGTGAACTGACGTTCAAAAATAAAACATTTGAAAACTGACCATTTTCCACATTTCTGAAGCATGACGTAATGGGGGGGTGTTATCTCTTTTGTCGAAAATCAGCCGTTTTTGCTCGAACATTAAATGCCTCCAAATGGTATTTAATTAACTTCCCGAGCCCCTGGAAGCATGAAAATCACTTTAAACATGCTAATTTTAGCTCTAACACTGATGATCCACCTACAAATGTGAACTGACGTTCAAAAATAAAACATTTGAAAACGGACCATTTTCCACATTTCTGAAGCATGACGTAATGGGGGGGTGTTATCTCTTTTGTCGAAAATCAGCCGTTTTTGCTCGAACATTAAATGCCTCCAAATGGTATTTAATTAACTTCCCGGGGTGAAGAAACCCTTTTTGAGAACTCAGAGTGAGTAAATTGGCCATTTTCATGCACTTTTAACCATTCCATAAATCTTGTGTTTTGGGCCCCTGGAAGCATGAAAATCACTTTAAACATGCTAATTTTAGCTCTAACACTGATGATCCACCTACAAATGTGAACTGACGTTCAAAAATAAAACATTTGAAAACGACCATTTTCCACATTTCTGAAGCATGACGTAATGGGGGGGTGTTATCTCTTTTGTCGAAAATCAGCCGTTTTTGTTCGAACATTAAATGCCTCCAAATGGTATTTAATTAACTTCCCGGGTGGAAGAAACCCTTTTTGAGAACTCAGAGTGAGTAAATTGGCCATTTTCATGCACTTTTAACCATTCCATAAATCTTGTGTTTTGGGCCCCAAGAAGCATGAAAATCACTTTAAACATGCTAATTTTAGCTCTAACACTGATGATCCACCTACAAATGTGAACTGACGTTCAAAAATAAAACATTTGAAACGGACCATTTTCCACATTCTGAAGCATGACGTAATGGGGGGGTTGTTATCTCTTTTGTCGAAAATCAGCCGTTTTTGCTCGAACATTAAATGCCTCCAAATGGTATTTAATTAACTTCCCGGGGTGAAGAAACCCTTTTTGAGAACTCAGAGTGAGTAAATTGGCCATTTTCATGCACTTTTAACCATTCCATAAATCTTGTGTTTTGGGCCCCTGGAAGCATGAAAATCACTTTAAACATGCTAATTTTAGCTCTAACACTGATGATCCACCTACAAATGTGAACTGACGTTCAAAAATAAAACATTTGAAAACGGACCATTTTCCACATTTCTGAAGCATGACGTAATGGGGGGGTGTTATCTCTTTTGTCGAAAATCAGCCGGAACATTAAATGCCTCCAAATGGTATTTAATTAACTTCCCGGGGTGAAGAAACCCTTTTTGAGAACTCAGAGTGAGTAAATTGGCCATTTTCATGCACTTTTAACCATTCCATAAATCTTGTGTTTTGGGCCCCTGGAAGCATGAAAATCACTTTAAACATGCTAATTTTAGCTCTAACACTGATGATCCACCTGCAAATGTGAACTGACGTTCAAAAATAAAACATTTGAAAACGGACCATTTTCCACATTTCTGAAGCATGACGTAATAGGGGGGTGTTATCTCTTTTGTCGAAAATCAGCCGTTTTTGCTCGAACATTAAATGCCTCCAAATGGTATTTAATTAACTTCCCGAGCCCCTGGAAGCATGAAAATCACTTTAAACATGCTAATTTTAGCTCTAACACTGATGATCCACCTACAAATGTGAACTGACGTTCAAAAATAAAACATTTGAAAACGGACCATTTTCCACATTTCTGAAGCATGACGTAATGGGGGGGGTGTTATCTCTTTTGTCGAAAATCAGCCGTTTTTGCTCGAACATTAAATGCCTCCAAATGGTATTTAATTAACTTCCCGGGGTGAAGAAACCCTTTTTGAGAACTCAGAGTGAGTAAATTGGCCATTTTCATGCACTTTTAACCATTCCATAAATCTTGTGTTTTGGGCCCCTGGAAGCATGAAAATCACTTTAAACATGCTAATTTTAGCTCTAACACTGATGATCCACCTACAAATGTGAACTGACGTTCAAAAATAAAACATTTGAAAACGGACCATTTTCCACATTTCTGAAGCATGACGTAATGGGGGGGTGTTATCTCTTTTGTCGAAAATCAGCCGTTTTTGCTCGAACATTAAATGCCTCCAAATGGTATTTAATTAACTTCCCGGGGTGAAGAAACCCTTTTTGAGAACTCAGAGTGAGTAAATTGGCCATTTTCATGCACTTTTAACCATTCCATAAATCTTGTGTTTTGGGCCCCTGGAAGCATGAAAATCACTTTAAACATGCTAATTTTAGCTCTAACACTGATGATCCACCTACAAATGTGAACTGACGTTCAAAAATAAAACATTTGAAAACGGACCATTTTCCACATTTCTGAAGCATGACGTAATGGGGGGGTGTTATCTCTTTTGTCGAAAATCAGCCGTTTTTGCTCGAACATTAAATGCCTCCAAATGGTATTTAATTAACTTCCCGGGGTGAAGAAACCCTTTTTGAGAACTCAGAGTGAGTAAATTGGCCATTTTCATGCACTTTTAACCATTCCATAAATCTTGTGTTTTGGGCCCCTGGAAGCATGAAAATCACTTTAAACATGCTAATTTTAGCTCTAACACTGATGATCCACCTACAAATGTGAACTGACGTTCAAAAATAAAACATTTGAAAACGGACCATTTTCCACATTTCTGAAGCATAACGTAATGGGGGGGTGTTATCTCTTTTGTCGAAAATCAGCCGTTTTTGCTCGAACATTAAATGCCTCCAAATGGTATTTAATTAACTTCCCGGGGTGAAGAAACCCTTTTTGAGAACTCAGAGTGAGTAAATTGGCCATTTTCATGCACTTTTAACCATTCCATAAATCTTGTGTTTTGGGCCCCAAGAAGCATGAAAATCACTTTAAACATGCTAATTTTAGCTCTAACACTGATGATCCACCTACAAATGTGAACTGACGTTCAAATATAAAACATTTGAAAACGGACCATTTTCCACATTTCTAAAGCATGACGTAATGGGGGGGTGTTATCTCTTTTGTCGAAAATCAGCCGTTTTTGCTCTAACATTAAATGCCTCCAAATGGTATTTAATTAACTTCCCGGGGTGAAGAAACCCTTTTTGAGAACTCAGAGTGAGTAAATTGGCCATTTTCATGCACTTTTAACCATTCCATAAATCTTGTGTTTTGGGCCCCTGGAAGCATGAAAATCACTTTAAACATGCTAATTTTAGCTCTAACACTGATGATCCACCTACAAATGTGAACTGACGTTCAAAAATAAAACATTTGAAAACGGACCATTTTCCACATTTCTGAAGCATGACGTAATGGGGGGGTGTTATCTCTTTTGTCGAAAATCAGCCGTTTTTGCTCGAACATTAAATGCCTCCAAATGGTATTTAATTAACTTCCCGAGCCCCTGGAAGCATGAAAATCACTTTAAACATGCTAATTTTAGCTCTAACACTGATGATCCACCTACAAATGTGAACTGACGTTCAAAAATAAAACATTTGAAAACGGACCATTTTCCACATTTCTGAAGCATGACGTAATGGGGGGGTGTTATCTCTTTTGTCGAAAATCAGCCGTTTTTGCTCGAACATTAAATGCCTCCAAATGGTATTTAATTAACTTCCCGGGGTGAAGAAACCCTTTTTGAGAACTCAGAGTGAGTAAATTGGCCATTTTCATGCACTTTTAACCATTCCATAAATCTTGTGTTTTGGGCCCCTGGAAGCATGAAAATCACTTTAAACATGCTAATTTTAGCTCTAACACTGATGATCCACCTACAAATGTGAACTGACGTTCAAAAATAAAACATTTGAAAACGGACCATTTTCCACATTTCTGAAGCATGACGTAATGGGGGGGTGTTATCTCTTTTGTCGAAAATCAGCCGTTTTTGCTCGAACATTAAATGCCTCCAAATGGTATTTAATTAACTTCCCGGGGTGAAGAAACCCTTTTTGAGAACTCAGAGTGAGTAAATTGGCCATTTTCATGCACTTTTAACCATTCCATAAATCTTGTGTTTTGGGCCCCTGGAAGCATGAAAATCACTTTAAACATGCTAATTTTAGCTCTAACACTGATGATCCACCTACAAATGTGAACTGACGTTCAAAAATAAAACATTTGAAAACGGACCATTTTCCACATTTCTGAAGCATGACGTAATGGGGGGGTGTTATCTCTTTTGTCGAAAATCAGCCGTTTTTGCTCGAACATTAAATGCCTCCAAATGGTATTTAATTAACTTCCCGAGCCCCTGGAAGCATGAAAATCACTTTAAACATGCTAATTTTAGCTCTAACACTGATGATCCACCTACAAATGTGAACTGACGTTCAAAAATAAAACATTTGAAAACGGACCATTTTCCACATTTCTGAAGCATGACGTAATGGGGGGGTGTTATCTCTTTTGTCGAAAATCAGCCGTTTTTGCTCGAACATTAAATGCCTCCAAATGGTATTTAATTAACTTCCCGGGGTGAAGAAACCCTTTTTGAGAACTCAGAGTGAGTAAATTGGCCATTTTCATGCACTTTTAACCATTCCATAAATCTTGTGTTTTGGGCCCCTGGAAGCATGAAAATCACTTTAAACATGCTAATTTTAGCTCTAACACTGATTTTCCACCTACAAATGTGAACTGACGTTCAAAAATAAAACATTTGAAAACGGATCATTTTCCACATTTCTGAAGCATGACGTAATGGGGGGGTGTTATCTCTTTTGTCGAAAATCAGCCGTTTTTGCTCGAACATTAAATGCCTCCAAATGGTATTTAATTAACTTCCCGGGGTGAAGAAACCCTTTTTGAGAACTCAGAGTGAGTAAATTGGCCATTTTCATGCACTTTTAACCATTCCATAAATCTTGTGTTTTGGGCCCCTGGAAGCATGAAAATCACTTTAAACATGCTAATTTTAGCTCTAACACTGATGATCCACCTGCAAATGTGAACTGACGTTCAAAAATAAAACATTTGAAAACGGACCATTTTCCACATTTCTGAAGCATGACGTAATAGGGGGGTGTTATCTCTTTTGTCGAAAATCAGCCGTTTTTGCTCGAACATTAAATGCCTCCAAATGGTATTTAATTAACTTCCCGAGCCCCTGGAAGCATGAAAATCACTTTAAACATGCTAATTTTAGCTCTAACACTGATGATCCACCTACAAATGTGAACTGACGTTCAAAAATAAAACATTTGAAAACGGACCATTTTCCACATTTCTGAAGCATGACGTAATGGGGGGGGTGTTATCTCTTTTGTCGAAAATCAGCCGTTTTTGCTCGAACATTAAATGCCTCCAAATGGTATTTAATTAACTTCCCGGGGTGAAGAAACCCTTTTTGAGAACTCAGAGTGAGTAAATTGGCCATTTTCATGCACTTTTAACCATTCCATAAATCTTGTGTTTTGGGCCCCTGGAAGCATGAAAATCACTTTAAACATGCTAATTTTAGCTCTAACACTGATGATCCACCTACAAATGTGAACTGACGTTCAAAAATAAAACATTTGAAAACGGACCATTTTCCACATTTCTGAAGCATGACGTAATGGGGGGGTGTTATCTCTTTTGTCGAAAATCAGCCGTTTTTGCTCGAACATTAAATGCCTCCAAATGGTATTTAATTAACTTCCCGGGGTGAAGAAACCCTTTTTGAGAACTCAGAGTGAGTAAATTGGCCATTTTCATGCACTTTTAACCATTCCATAAATCTTGTGTTTTGGGCCCCTGGAAGCATGAAAATCACTTTAAACATGCTAATTTTAGCTCTAACACTGATGATCCACCTACAAATGTGAACTGACGTTCAAAAATAAAACATTTGAAAACGGACCATTTTCCACATTTCTGAAGCATGACGTAATGGGGGGGTGTTATCTCTTTTGTCGAAAATCAGCCGTTTTTGCTCGAACATTAAATGCCTCCAAATGGTATTTAATTAACTTCCCGGGGTGAAGAAACCCTTTTTGAGAACTCAGAGTGAGTAAATTGGCCATTTTCATGCACTTTTAACCATTCCATAAATCTTGTGTTTTGGGCCCCTGGAAGCATGAAAATCACTTTAAACATGCTAATTTTAGCTCTAACACTGATGATCCACCTACAAATGTGAACTGACGTTCAAAAATAAAACATTTGAAAACGGACCATTTTCCACATTTCTGAAGCATGACGTAATGGGGGGGTGTTATCTCTTTTGTCGAAAATCAGCCGTTTTTGCTCGAACATTAAATGCCTCCAAATGGTATTTAATTAACTTCCCGGGGTGAAGAAACCCTTTTTGAGAACTCAGAGTGAGTAAATTGGCCATTTTCATGCACTTTTAACCATTCCATAAATCTTGTGTTTTGGGCCCCAAGAAGCATGAAAATCACTTTAAACATGCTAATTTTAGCTCTAACACTGATGATCCACCTACAAATGTGAACTGACGTTCAAATATAAAACATTTGAAAACGGACCATTTTCCACATTTCTAAAGCATGACGTAATGGGGGGGTGTTATCTCTTTTGTCGAAAATCAGTCGTTTTTGCTCTAACATTAAATGCCTCCAAATGGTATTTAATTAACTTCCCGGGGTGAAGAAACCCTTTTTGAGAACTCAGAGTGAGTAAATTGGCCATTTTCATGCACTTTTAACCATTCCATAAATCTTGTGTTTTGGGCCCCTGGAAGCATGAAAATCACTTTAAACATGCTAATTTTAGCTCTAACACTGATGATCCACCTACAAATGTGAACTGACGTTCAAAAATAAAACATTTGAAAACGGACCATTTTCCACATTTCTGAAGCATGACGTAATGAGGGGGTGTTATCTCTTTTGTCGAAAATCAGCCGTTTTTGCTCGAACATTAAATGCCTCCAAATGGTATTTAATTAACTTCCCGGGGTGAAGAAACCCTTTTTGAGAACTCAGAGTGAGTAAATTGGCCATTTTCATGCACTTTTAACCATTCCATAAATCTTGTGTTTTGGGCCCCTGGAAGCATGAAAATCACTTTAAACATGCTAATTTTAGCTCTAACACTGATGATCCACCTACAAATGTGAACTGACGTTCAAAAATAAAACATTTGAAAACGGACCATTTTCCACATTTCTGAAGCATGACGTAATGGGGGGGTGTTATCTCTTTTGTCGAAAATCAGCCGTTTTTGCTCGAACATTAAATGCCTCCAAATGGTATTTAATTAACTTCCCGGGGTGAAGAAACCCTTTTTGAGAACTCAGAGTGAGTAAATTGGCCATTTTCATGCACTTTTAACCATTCCATAAATCTTGTGTTTTGGGCCCCTGGAAGCATGAAAATCACTTTAAACATGCTAATTTTAGCTCTAACACTGATGATCCACCTACAAATGTGAACTGACGTTCAAAAATAAAACATTTGAAAACGGACCATTTTCCACATTTCTGAAGCATGACGTAATGGGGGGGTGTTATCTCTTTTGTCGAAAATCAGCCGTTTTTGCTCGAACATTAAATGCCTCCAAATGGTATTTAATTAACTTCCCGGGGTGAAGAAACCCTTTTTGAGAACTCAGAGTGAGTAAATTGGCCATTTTCATGCACTTTTAACCATTCCATAAATCTTGTGTTTTGGGCCCCAAGAAGCATGAAAATCACTTTAAACATGCTAATTTTAGCTCTAACACTGATGATCCACCTACAAATGTGAACTGACGTTCAAATATAAAACATTTGAAAACGGACCATTTTCCACATTTCTAAAGCATGACGTAATGGGGGGGTGTTATCTCTTTTGTCGAAAATCAGTCGTTTTTGCTCTAACATTAAATGCCTCCAAATGGTATTTAATTAACTTCCCGGGGTGAAGAAACCCTTTTTGAGAACTCAGAGTGAGTAAATTGGCCATTTTCATGCACTTTTAACCATTCCATAAATCTTGTGTTTTGGGCCCCTGGAAGCATGAAAATCACTTTAAACATGCTAATTTTAGCTCTAACACTGATGATCCACCTACAAATGTGAACTGACGTTCAAAAATAAAACATTTGAAAACGGACCATTTTCCACATTTCTGAAGCATGACGTAATGGGGGGGTGTTATCTCTTTTGTCGAAAATCAGCCGTTTTTGCTCGAACATTAAATGCCTCCAAATGGTATTTAATTAACTTCCCGGGGTGAAGAAACCCTTTTTGAGAACTCAGAGTGAGTAAATTGGCCATTTTCATGCACTTTTAACCATTCCATAAATCTTGTGTTTTGGGCCCCTGGAAGCATGAAAATCACTTTAAACATGCTAATTTTAGCTCTAACACTGATGATCCACCTACAAATGTGAACTGACGTTCAAAAATAAAACATTTGAAAACGGACCATTTTCCACATTTCTGAAGCATGACGTAATGGGGGGGTGTTATCTCTTTTGTCGAAAATCAGACGTTTTTGCTCTAACATTAAATGCCTCCAAATGGTATTTAATTAACTTCCCGAGCCCCTGGAAGCATGAAAATCACTTTAAACATGCTAATTTTAGCTCTAACACTGATGATCCACCTACAAATGTGAACTGACGTTCAAAAATAAAACATTTGAAAACGGACCATTTTCCACATTTCTGAAGCATGACGTAATGGGGGGGTGTTATCTCTTTTGTCGAAAATCAGCCGTTTTTGCTCGAACATTAAATGCCTCCAAATGGTATTTAATTAACTTCCCGAGCCCCTGGAAGCATGAAAATCACTTTAAACATGCTAATTTTAGCTCTAACACTGATGATCCACCTACAAATGTGAACTGACGTTCAAAAATAAAACATTTGAAAACGGACCATTTTCCACATTTCTGAAGCATGACGTAATGGGGGGGTGTTATCTCTTTTGTCGAAAATCAGCCGTTTTTGCTCGAACATTAAATGCCTCCAAATGGTATTTAATTAACTTCCCGGGGTGAAGAAACCCTTTTTGAGAACTCAGAGTGAGTAAATTGGCCATTTTCATGCACTTTTAACCATTCCATAAATCTTGTGTTTTGGGCCCCAAGAAGCATGAAAATCACTTTAAACATGCTAATTTTAGCTCTAACACTGATGATCCACCTACAAATGTGAACTGACGTTCAAAAATAAAACATTTGAAAATGGACCATTTTCCACATTTCTGAAGCATGACGTAATGGGGGGGTGTTATCTCTTTTGTCGAAAATCAGCCGTTTTTGCTCGAACATTAAATGCCTCCAAATGGTATTTAATTAACTTCCCGGGGTGAAGAAACCCTTTTTGAGAACTCAGAGTGAGTAAATTGGCCATTTTCATGCACTTTTAACCATTCCATAAATCTTGTGTTTTGGGCCCCAAGAAGCATGAAAATCACTTTAAACATGCTAATTTTAGCTCTAACACTGATGATCCACCTACAAATGTGAACTGACGTTCAAAAATAAAACATTTGAAAACGGACCATTTTCCACATTTCTGAAGCATGACGTAATGGGGGGGTGTTATCTCTTTTGTCGAAAATCAGCCGTTTTTGCTCGAACATTAAATGCCTCCAAATGGTATTTAATTAACTTCCCGAGCCCCTGGAAGCATGAAAATCACTTTAAACATGCTAATTTTAGCTCTAACACTGATGATCCACCTACAAATGTGAACTGACGTTCAAAAATAAAACATTTGAAAACGGACCATTTTCCACATTTCTGAAGCATGACGTAATGGGGGGGGTGTTATCTCTTTTGTCGAAAATCAGCCGTTTTTGCTCGAACATTAAATGCCTCCAAATGGTATTTAATTAACTTCCCGAGCCCCTGGAAGCATGAAAATCACTTTAAACATGCTAATTTTAGCTCTAACACTGATGATCCACCTACAAATGTGAACTGACGTTCAAAAATAACACATTTGAAAACGGACCATTTTCCACATTTCTGAAGCATGACGTAATGGGGGGGTGTTATCTCTTTTGTCGAAAATCAGCCGTTTTTGCTCGAACATTAAATGCCTCCAAATGGTATTTAATTAACTTCCAGAGCCCCTGGAAGCATGAAAATCACTTTAAACATGCTAATTTTAGCTCTAACACTGATGATCCACCTACAAATGTGAACTGACGTTCAAAAATAAAACATTTGAAAACGGACCATTTTCCACATTTCTGAAGCATGACGTAATGGGGGGGTGTTATCTCTTTTGGCGAAAATCAGCCGTTTTTGCTCGAACATTAAATGCCTCCAAATGGTATTTAATTAACTTCCCGGGGTGAAGAAACCCTTTTTGAGAACTCAGAGTGAGTAAATTGGCCATTTTCATGCACTTTTAACCATTCCATAAATCTTGTGTTTTGGGCCCCTGGAAGCATGAAAATCACTTTAAACATGCTAATTTTAGCTCTAACACTGATGATCCACCTACAAATGTGAACTGACGTTCAAAAATAAAACATTTGAAAACGGACCATTTTCCACATTTCTGAAGCATGACGTAATGGGGGGGTGTTATCTCTTTTGTCGAAAATCAGCCGTTTTTGCTCGAACATTAAATGCCTCCAAATGGTATTTAATTAACTTCCCGGGGTGAAGAAACCCTTTTTGAGAACTCAGAGTGAGTAAATTGGCCATTTTCATGCACTTTTAACCATTCCATAAATCTTGTGTTTTGGGCCCCAAGAAGCATGAAAATCACTTTAAACATGCTAATTTTAGCTCTAACACTGATGATCCACCTACAAATGTGAACTGACGTTCAAAAATAAAACATTTGAAAACGGACCATTTTCCACATTTCTGAAGCATGACGTAATGGGGGGTGTTATCTCTTTTGTCGAAAATCAGCCGTTTTTGCTCGAACATTAAATGCCTCCAAATGGTATTTAATTAACTTCCCGGGGTGAAGAAACCCTTTTTGAGAACTCAGAGTGAGTAAATTGGCCATTTTCATGCACTTTTAACCATTCCATAAATCATGTGTTTTGGGCCCCTGGAAGCATGAAAATCACTTTAAACATGCTAATTTTAGCTCTAACACTGATGATCCACCTACAAATGTGAACTGACGTTCAAAAATAAAACATTTGAAAACGGACCATTTTCCACATTTCTGAAGCATGACGTAATGGGGGGGTGTTATCTCTTTTGTCGAAAATCAGCCGTTTTTGCTCGAACATTAAATGCCTCCAAATGGTATTTAATTAACTTCCCGGGGTGAAGAAACCCTTTTTGAGAACTCAGAGTGAGTAAATTGGCCATTTTCATGCACTTTTAACCATTCCATAAATCTTGTGTTTTGGGCCCCTGGAAGCATGAAAATCACTTTAAACATGCTAATTTTAGCTCTAACACTGATGATCCACCTACAAATGTGAACTGACGTTCAAAAATAAAACATTTGAAAACGGACCATTTTCCACATTTCTGAAGCATGACGTAATGGGGGGGTGTTATCTCTTTTGTCGAAAATCAGCCGTTTTTGCTCGAACATTAAATGCCTCCAAATGGTATTTAATTAACTTCCCGAGCCCCTGGAAGCATGAAAATCACTTTAAACATGCTAATTTTAGCTCTAACACTGATGATCCACCTACAAATGTGAACTGACGTTCAAAAATATAACATTTGAAAACGGACCATTTTCCACATTTCTGAAGCATGACGTAATGGGGGGGTGTTATCTCTTTTGTCGAAAATCAGCCGTTTTTGCTCGAACATTAAATGCCTCCAAATGGTATTTAATTAACTTCCCGGGGTGAAGAAACCCTTTTTGAGAACTCTGAGTGAGTAAATTGGCCATTTTCATGCACTTTTAACCATTCCATAAATCTTGTGTTTTGGGCCCCTGGAAGCATGAAAATCACTTTAAACATGCTAATTTTAGCTCTAACACTGATTTTCCACCTACAAATGTGAACTGACGTTCAAAAATAAAACATTTGAAAATGGACCATTTTCCACATTTCTGAAGCATGACGTAATGGGGGGGTGTTATCTCTTTTGTCGAAAATCAGCCGTTTTTGCTCGAACATTAAATGCCTCCAAATGGTATTTAATTAACTTCCCGGGGTGAAGAAACCCTTTTTGAGAACTCAGAGTGAGTAAATTGGCCATTTTCATGCACTTTTAACCATTCCATAAATCTTGTGTTTTGGGCCCCTGGAAGCATGAAAATCACTTTAAACATGCTAATTTTAGCTCTAACACTGATGATCCACCTACAAATGTGAACTGACGTTCAAAAATAAAACATTTGAAAATGGACCATTTTCCACATTTCTGAAGCATGACGTAATAGGGGGGTGTTATCTCTTTTGTCGAAAATCAGCCGTTTTTGCTCGAACATTAAATGCCTCCAAATGGTATTTAATTAACTTCCCGAGCCCCTGGAAGCATGAAAATCACTTTAAACATGCTAATTTTAGCTCTAACACTGATGATCCACCTACAAATGTGAACTGACGTTCAAAAATAAAACATTTGAAAACGGACCATTTTCCACATTTCTGAAGCATGACGTAATGGGGGGGTGTTATCTCTTTTGTCGAAAATCAGCCGTTTTTGCTCGAACATTAAATGCCTCCAAATGGTATTTAATTAACTTCCCGGGGTGAAGAAACTCTTTTTGAGAACTCAGAGTGAGTAAATTGGCCATTTTCATGCACTTTTAACCATTCCATAAATCTTGTGTTTTGGGCCCCAAGAAGCATGAAAATCACTTTAAACATGCTAATTTTAGCTCTAACACTGATGATCCACCTACAAATGTGAACTGACGTTCAAAAATAAAACATTTGAAAACGGACCATTTTCCACATTTCTGAAGCATGACGTAATGGGGGGGTGTTATCTCTTTTGTCGAAAATCAGCCGTTTTTGCTCGAACATTAAATGCCTCCAAATGGTATTTAATTAACTTCCCGGGGTGAAGAAACCCTTTTTGAGAACTCAGAGTGAGTAAATTGGCCATTTTCATGCACTTTTAACCATTCCATAAATCTTGTGTTTTGGGCCCCTGGAAGCATGAAAATCACTTTAAACATGCTAATTTTAGCTCTAACACTGATGATCCACCTACAAATGTGAACTGACGTTCAAAAATAAAACATTTGAAAACGGACCATTTTCCACATTTCTGAAGCATGACGTAATGGGGGGGTGTTATCTCTTTTGTCGAAAATCAGCCGTTTTTGCTCGAACATTAAATGCCTCCAAATGGTATTTAATTAACTTCCCGGGGTGAAGAAACCCTTTTTGAGAACTCAGAGTGAGTAAATTGGCCATTTTCATGCACTTTTAACCATTCCATAAATCTTGTGTTTTGGGCCCCTGGAAGCATGAAAATCACTTTAAACATGCTAATTTTAGCTCTAACACTGATGATCCACCTACAAATGTGAACTGACGTTCAAAAATAAAACATTTGAAAACGGACCATTTTCCACATTTCTGAAGCATGACGTAATGGGGGGGTGTTATCTCTTTTGTCGAAAATCAGCCGTTTTTGCTCGAACATTAAATGCCTCCAAATGGTATTTAATTAACTTCCCGGGGTGAAGAAACCCTTTTTGAGAACTCAGAGTGAGTAAATTGGCCATTTTCATGCACTTTTAACCATTCCATAAATCTTGTGTTTTGGGCCCCTGGAAGCATGAAAATCACTTTAAACATGCTAATTTTAGCTCTAACACTGATGATCCACCTACAAATGTGAACTGACGTTCAAAAATAAAACATTTGAAAACGGACCATTTTCCACATTTCTGAAGCATGACGTAATGGGGGGGTGTTATCTCTTTTGTCGAAAATCTGCCGTTTTTGCTCGAACATTAAATGCCTCCAAATGGTATTTAATTAACTTCCCGGGGTGAAGAAACCCTTTTTGAGAACTCAGAGTGAGTAAATTGGCCATTTTCATGCACTTTTAACCATTCCATAAATCTTGTGTTTTGGGCCCCTGGAAGCATGAAAATCACTTTAAACATGCTAATTTTAGCTCTAACACTGATGATCCACCTACAAATGTGAACTGACGTTCAAAAATAAAACATTTGAAAACGGACCATTTTCCACATTTCTGAAGCATGACGTAATAGGGGGGTGTTATCTCTTTTGTCGAAAATCAGCCGTTTTTGCTCGAACATTAAATGCCTCCAAATGGTATTTAATTAACTTCCCGAGCCCCTGGAAGCATGAAAATCACTTTAAACATGCTAATTTTAGCTCTAACACTGATGATCCACCTACAAATGTGAACTGACGTTCAAAAATAAAACATTTGAAAACGGACCATTTTCCACATTTCTGAAGCATGACGTAATGGGGGGGTGTTATCTCTTTTGTCGAAAATCAGCCGTTTTTGCTCGAACATTAAATGCCTCCAAATGGTATTTAATTAACTTCCCGGGGTGAAGAAACCCTTTTTGAGAACTCAGAGTGAGTAAATTGGCCATTTTCATGCACTTTTAACCATTCCATAAATCTTGTGTTTTGGGCCCCTGGAAGCATGAAAATCACTTTAAACATGCTAATTTTAGCTCTAACACTGATGATCCACCTACAAATGTGAACTGACGTTCAAAAATAAAACATTTGAAAACGGACCATTTTCCACATTTCTGAAGCATGACGTAATGGGGGGGTGTTATCTCTTTTGTCGAAAATCAGCCGTTTTTGCTCGAACATTAAATTCCTCCAAATGGTATTTAATTAACTTCCCGGGGTGAAGAAACCCTTTTTGAGAACTCAGAGTGAGTAAATTGGCCATTTTCATGCACTTTTAACCATTCCATAAATCTTGTGTTTTGGGCCCCTGGAAGCATGAAAATCACTTTAAACATGCTAATTTTAGCTCTAACACTGATGATCCACCTACAAATGTGAACTGACGTTCAAAAATAAAACATTTGAAAACGGACCATTTTCCACATTTCTGAAGCATGACGTAATGGGGGGGTGTTATCTCTTTTGTCGAAAATCAGCCGTTTTTGCTCGAACATTAAATGCCTCCAAATGGTATTTAATTAACTTCCCGAGCCCCTGGAAGCATGAAAATCACTTTAAACATGCTAATTTTAGCTCTAACACTGATGATCCACCTACAAATGTGAACTGACGTTCAAAAATAAAACATTTGAAAACGGACCATTTTCCACATTTCTGAAGCATGACGTAATGGGGGGGTGTTATCTCTTTTGTCGAAAATCAGCCGTTTTTGCTCGAACATTAAATGCCTCCAAATGGTATTTAATTAACTTCCCGGGGTGAAGAAACCCTTTTTGAGAACTCAGAGTGAGTAAATTGGCCATTTTCATGCACTTTTAACCATTCCATAAATCTTGTGTTTTGGGCCCCAAGAAGCATGAAAATCACTTTAAACATGCTAATTTTAGCTCTAACACTGATGATCCACCTACAAATGTGAACTGACGTTCAAATATAAAACATTTGAAAACGGACCATTTTCCACATTTCTAAAGCATGACGTAATGGGGGGGTGTTATCTCTTTTGTCGAAAATCAGCCGTTTTTGCTCTAACATTAAATGCCTCCAAATGGTATTTAATTAACTTCCCGGGGTGAAGAAACCCTTTTTGAGAACTCAGAGTGAGTAAATTGGCCATTTTCATGCACTTTTAACCATTCCATAAATCTTGTGTTTTGGGCCCCTGGAAGCATGAAAATCACTTTAAACATGCTAATTTTAGCTCTAACACTGATGATCCACCTACAAATGTGAACTGACGTTCAAAAATAAAACATTTGAAAACGGACCATTTTCCACATTTCTGAAGCATGACGTAATGGGGGGGTGTTATCTCTTTTGTCGAAAATCAGCCGTTTTTGCTCGAACATTAAATGCCTCCAAATGGTATTTAATTAACTTCCCGGGGTGAAGAAACCCTTTTTGAGAACTCAGAGTGAGTAAATTGGCCATTTTCATGCACTTTTAACCATTCCATAAATCTTGTGTTTTGGGCCCCTGGAAGCATGAAAATCACTTTAAACATGCTAATTTTAGCTCTAACACTGATGATCCACCTACAAATGTGAACTGACGTTCAAAAATAAAACATTTGAAAACGGACCATTTTCCACATTTCTGAAGCATGACGTAATGGGGGGGTGTTATCTCTTTTGTCGAAAATCAGACGTTTTTGCTCTAACATTAAATGCCTCCAAATGGTATTTAATTAACTTCCCGAGCCCCTGGAAGCATGAAAATCACTTTAAACATGCTAATTTTAGCTCTAACACTGATGATCCACCTACAAATGTGAACTGACGTTCAAAAATAAAACATTTGAAAACGGACCATTTTCCACATTTCTGAAGCATGACGTAATGGGGGGGTGTTATCTCTTTTGTCGAAAATCAGCCGTTTTTGCTCGAACATTAAATGCCTCCAAATGGTATTTAATTAACTTCCCGAGCCCCTGGAAGCATGAAAATCACTTTAAACATGCTAATTTTAGCTCTAACACTGATGATCCACCTACAAATGTGAACTGACGTTCAAAAATAAAACATTTGAAAACGGACCATTTTCCACATTTCTGAAGCATGACGTAATGGGGGGGTGTTATCTCTTTTGTCGAAAATCAGCCGTTTTTGCTCTAACATTAAATGCCTCCAAATGGTATTTAATTAACTTCCCGGGGTGAA
This sequence comes from Lissotriton vulgaris, assembly GCF_964263255.1. Classification (NCBI taxonomy): domain Eukaryota; kingdom Metazoa; phylum Chordata; class Amphibia; order Caudata; family Salamandridae; genus Lissotriton; species Lissotriton vulgaris. The sequence continues at coordinate 21,258 of NW_028251058.1, read as the reverse complement.
GAAACCCTTTTTGAGAACTCAGAGTGAGTAAATTGGCCATTTTCATGCACTTTTAACCATTCCATAAATCTTGTGTTTTGGGCCCCTGGAAGCATGAAAATCACTTTAAACATGCTAATTTTAGCTCTAACACTGATGATCCACCTACAAATGTGAACTGACGTTCAAAAATAAAACATTTGAAAACGGACCATTTTCCACATTTCTGAAGCATGACGTAATGGGGGGGTGTTATCTCTTTTGTCGAAAATCAGCCGTTTTTGCTCGAACATTAAATGCCTCCAAATGGTATTTAATTAACTTCCCGGGGTGAAGAAACCCTTTTTGAGAACTCAGAGTGAGTAAATTGGCCATTTTCATGCACTTTTAACCATTCCATAAATCTTGTGTTTTGGGCCCCAAGAAGCATGAAAATCACTTTAAACATGCTAATTTTAGCTCTAACACTGATGATCCACCTACAAATGTGAACTGACGTTCAAAAATAAAACATTTGAAAACTGACCATTTTCCACATTTCTGAAGCATGACGTAATGGGGGGGTGTTATCTCTTTTGTCGAAAATCAGCCGTTTTTGCTCGAACATTAAATGCCTCCAAATGGTATTTAATTAACTTCCCGGGGTGAAGAAACCCTTTTTGAGAACTCAGAGTGAGTAAATTGGCCATTTTCATGCACTTTTAACCATTCCATAAATCTTGTGTTTTGGGCCCCAAGAAGCATGAAAATCACTTTAAACATGCTAATTTTAGCTCTAACACTGATGATCCACCTACAAATGTGAACTGACGTTCAAAAATAAAACATTTGAAAACGGACCATTTTCCACATTTCTGAAGCATGACGTAATGGGGGGGTGTTATCTCTTTTGTCGAAAATCAGCCGTTTTTGCTCGAACATTAAATGCCTCCAATGGTATTTAATTAACTTCCCGAGCCCCTGGAAGCATGAAAATCACTTTAAACATGCTAATTTTAGCTCTAACACTGATGATCCACCTACAAATGTGAACTGACGTTCAAAAATAAAACATTTGAAAACGGGACCATTTTCCACATTTCTGAAGCATGACGTAATGGGGGGGGTGTTATCTCTTTTGTCGAAAATCAGCCGTTTTTGCTCGAACATTAAATGCCTCCAAATGGTATTTAATTAACTTCCCGAGCCCCTGGAAGCATGAAAATCACTTTAAACATGCTAATTTTAGCTCTAACACTGATGATCCACCTACAAATGTGAACTGACGTTCAAAAATAACACATTTGAAAACGGACCATTTTCCACATTTCTGAAGCATGACGTAATGGGGGGGTGTTATCTCTTTTGTCGAAAATCAGCCGTTTTTTGCTCGAACATTAAATGCCTCCAAATGGTATTTAATTAACTTCCAGAGCCCCTGGAAGCATGAAAATCACTTTAAACATGCTAATTTTAGCTCTAACACTGATGATCCACCTACAAATGTGAACTGACGTTCAAAAATAAAACATTTGAAAACGGACCATTTTCCACATTTCTGAAGCATGACGTAATGGGGGGGTGTTATCTCTTTTGTCGAAAATCAGCCGTTTTTGCTCGAACATTAAATGCCTCCAAATGGTATTTAATTAACTTCCCGGGTGAAGAAACCCTTTTTGAGAACTCAGAGTGAGTAAATTGGCCATTTTCATGCACTTTTAACCATTCCATTAAATCTTGTGTTTTGGGCCCCTGGAAGCATGAAAATCACTTTAAACATGCTAATTTTAGCTCTAACACTGATGATCCACCTACAAATGTGAACTGACGTTCAAAAATAAAACATTTGAAAACGGACCATTTTCCACATTTCTGAAGCATGACGTAATGGGGGGTGTTATCTCTTTTGTCGAAAATCAGCCGTTTTGCTCAGAACAATTAATGCTCCAAATGGTATTTAATTAACAATTCCCGGGGGTGAAGAAACCTTTTTGAGAACTCACCGAGTGAAATTGGCCATTTTCATGCACTTTTAACCATTCCATAAATCTTGTGTTTTGGGCCCCTGGAAGCATGAAAATCACTTTAAACATGCTAATTTTAGCTCTAACACTGATGATCCACCTACAAATGTGAACTGACGTTCAAAAATAAAACATTTGAAAACGGACCATTTTCCACATTTCTGAAGCATGACGTAATGGGGGGGTGTTATCTCTTTTGTCGAAAATCAGCCGTTTTTGCTCGAACATTAAATGCCTCCAAATGGTATTTAATTAACTTCCCGGGGTGAAGAAACCCTTTTTGAGAACTCAGAGTGAGTAAATTGGCCATTTTCATGCACTTTTAACCATTCCATAAATCTTGTGTTTTGGGCCCCTGGAAGCATGAAAATCACTTTAAACATGCTAATTTTAGCTCTAACACTGATGATCCACCTACAAATGTGAACTGACGTTCAAAAATAAAACATTTGAAAACGGACCATTTTCCACATTTCTGAAGCATGACGTAATGGGGGGGTGTTATCTCTTTTGTCGAAAATCAGCCGTTTTTGCTCGAACATTAAATGCCTCCAAATGGTATTTAATTAACTTCCCGGGGTGAAGAAACCCTTTTTGAGAACTCAGAGTGAGTAAATTGGCCATTTTCATGCACTTTTAACCATTCCATAAATCTTGTGTTTTGGGCCCCTGGAAGCATGAAAATCACTTTAAACATGCTAATTTTAGCTCTAACACTGATGATCCACCTACAAATGTGAACTGACGTTCAAAAATAAAACATTTGAAAACGGACCATTTTCCACATTTCTGAAGCATGACGTAATGGGGGGGTGTTATCTCTTTTGTCGAAAATCAGCCGTTTTTGCTCGAACATTAAATGCCTCCAAATGGTATTTAATTAACTTCCCGAGCCCCTGGAAGCATGAAAATCACTTTAAACATGCTAATTTTAGCTCTAACACTGATGATCCACCTACAAATGTGAACTGACGTTCAAAAATAAAACATTTGAAAACGGACCATTTTCCACATTTCTGAAGCATGACGTAATGGGGGGGTGTTATCTCTTTTGTCGAAAATCAGCCGTTTTTGCTCGAACATTAAATGCCTCCAAATGGTATTTAATTAACTTCCCGGGGTGAAGAAACCCTTTTTGAGAACTCAGAGTGAGTAAATTGGCCATTTTCATGCACTTTTAACCATTCCATAAATCTTGTGTTTTGGGCCCCAAGAAGCATGAAAATCACTTTAAACATGCTAATTTTAGCTCTAACACTGATGATCCACCTACAAATGTGAACTGACGTTCAAATATAAAACATTTGAAAACGGACCATTTTCCACATTTCTAAAGCATGACGTAATGGGGGGGTGTTATCTCTTTTGTCGAAAATCAGCCGTTTTTGCTCTAACATTAAATGCCTCCAAATGGTATTTAATTAACTTCCCGGGGTGAAGAAACCCTTTTTGAGAACTCAGAGTGAGTAAATTGGCCATTTTCATGCACTTTTAACCATTCCATAAATCTTGTGTTTTGGGCCCCTGGAAGCATGAAAATCACTTTAAACATGCTAATTTTAGCTCTAACACTGATGATCCACCTACAAATGTGAACTGACGTTCAAAAATAAAACATTTGAAAACGGACCATTTTCCACATTTCTGAAGCATGACGTAATGGGGGGGTGTTATCTCTTTTGTCGAAAATCAGCCGTTTTTGCTCGAACATTAAATGCCTCCAAATGGTATTTAATTAACTTCCCGGGGTGAAGAAACCCTTTTTGAGAACTCAGAGTGAGTAAATTGGCCATTTTCATGCACTTTTAACCATTCCATAAATCTTGTGTTTTGGGCCCCTGGAAGCATGAAAATCACTTTAAACATGCTAATTTTAGCTCTAACACTGATGATCCACCTACAAATGTGAACTGACGTTCAAAAATAAAACATTTGAAAACGGACCATTTTCCACATTTCTGAAGCATGACGTAATGGGGGGGTGTTATCTCTTTTGTCGAAAATCAGACGTTTTTGCTCTAACATTAAATGCCTCCAAATGGTATTTAATTAACTTCCCGAGCCCCTGGAAGCATGAAAATCACTTTAAACATGCTAATTTTAGCTCTAACACTGATGATCCACCTACAAATGTGAACTGACGTTCAAAAATAAAACATTTGAAAACGGACCATTTTCCACATTTCTGAAGCATGACGTAATGGGGGGGTGTTATCTCTTTTGTCGAAAATCAGCCGTTTTTGCTCGAACATTAAATGCCTCCAAATGGTATTTAATTAACTTCCCGAGCCCCTGGAAGCATGAAAATCACTTTAAACATGCTAATTTTAGCTCTAACACTGATGATCCACCTACAAATGTGAACTGACGTTCAAAAATAAAACATTTGAAAACGGACCATTTTCCACATTTCTGAAGCATGACGTAATGGGGGGGTGTTATCTCTTTTGTCGAAAATCAGCCGTTTTTGCTCTAACATTAAATGCCTCCAAATGGTATTTAATTAACTTCCCGGGGTGAAGAAACCCTTTTTGAGAACTCAGAGTGAGTAAATTGGCCATTTTCATGCACTTTTAACCATTCCATAAATCTTGTGTTTTGGGCCCCTGGAAGCATGAAAATCACTTTAAACATGCTAATTTTAGCTCTAACACTGATGATCCACCTACAAATGTGAACTGACGTTCAAAAATAAAACATTTGAAAACGGACCATTTTCCACATTTCTGAAGCATGACGTAATGGGGGGGTGTTATCTCTTTTGTCGAAAATCAGCCGTTTTTGCTCGAACATTAAATGCCTCCAAATGGTATTTAATTAACTTCCCGGGGTGAAGAAACCCTTTTTGAGAACTCAGAGTGAGTAAATTGGCCATTTTCATGCACTTTTAACCATTCCATAAATCTTGTGTTTTGGGCCCCAAGAAGCATGAAAATCACTTTAAACATGCTAATTTTAGCTCTAACACTGATGATCCACCTACAAATGTGAACTGACGTTCAAAAATAAAACATTTGAAAATGGACCATTTTCCACATTTCTGAAGCATGACGTAATGGGGGGGTGTTATCTCTTTTGTCGAAAATCAGCCGTTTTTGCTCGAACATTAAATGCCTCCAAATGGTATTTAATTAACTTCCCGGGGTGAAGAAACCCTTTTTGAGAACTCAGAGTGAGTAAATTGGCCATTTTCATGCACTTTTAACCATTCCATAAATCTTGTGTTTTGGGCCCCTGGAAGCAGGAAAATCACTTTAAACATGCTAATTTTAGCTCTAACACTGATGATCCACCTACAAATGTGAACTGACGTTCAAAAATAAAACATTTGAAAACTGACCATTTTCCACATTTCTGAAGCATGACGTAATGGGGGGGTGTTATCTCTTTTGTCGAAAATCAGCCGTTTTTGCTCGAACATTAAATGCCTCCAAATGGTATTTAATTAACTTCCCGGGGTGAAGAAACCCTTTTTGAGAACTCAGAGTGAGTAAATTGGCCATTTTCATGCACTTTTAACCATTCCATAAATCTTGTGTTTTGGGCCCCAAGAAGCATGAAAATCACTTTAAACATGCTAATTTTAGCTCTAACACTGATGATCCACCTACAAATGTGAACTGACGTTCAAAAATAAAACATTTGAAAACGGACCATTTTCCACATTTCTGAAGCATGACGTAATGGGGGGGTGTTATCTCTTTTGTCGAAAATCAGCCGTTTTTGCTCGAACATTAAATGCCTCCAAATGGTATTTAATTAACTTCCCGAGCCCCTGGAAGCATGAAAATCACTTTAAACATGCTAATTTTAGCTCTAACACTGATGATCCACCTACAAATGTGAACTGACGTTCAAAAATAAAACATTTGAAAACGGACCATTTTCCACATTTCTGAAGCATGACGTAATGGGGGGGGTGTTATCTCTTTTGTCGAAAATCAGCCGTTTTTGCTCGAACATTAAATGCCTCCAAATGGTATTTAATTAACTTCCCGAGCCCCTGGAAGCATGAAAATCACTTTAAACATGCTAATTTTAGCTCTAACACTGATGATCCACCTACAAATGTGAACTGACGTTCAAAAATAACACATTTGAAAACGGACCATTTTCCACATTTCTGAAGCATGACGTAATGGGGGGGTGTTATCTCTTTTGTCGAAAATCAGCCGTTTTTGCTCGAACATTAAATGCCTCCAAATGGTATTTAATTAACTTCCAGAGCCCCTGGAAGCATGAAAATCACTTTAAACATGCTAATTTTAGCTCTAACACTGATGATCCACCTACAAATGTGAACTGACGTTCAAAAATAAAACATTTGAAAACGGACCATTTTCCACATTTCTGAAGCATGACGTAATGGGGGGGTGTTATCTCTTTTGGCGAAAATCAGCCGTTTTTGCTCGAACATTAAATGCCTCCAAATGGTATTTAATTAACTTCCCGGGGTGAAGAAACCCTTTTTGAGAACTCAGAGTGAGTAAATTGGCCATTTTCATGCACTTTTAACCATTCCATAAATCTTGTGTTTTGGGCCCCTGGAAGCATGAAAATCACTTTAAACATGCTAATTTTAGCTCTAACACTGATGATCCACCTACAAATGTGAACTGACGTTCAAAAATAAAACATTTGAAAACGGACCATTTTCCACATTTCTGAAGCATGACGTAATGGGGGGGTGTTATCTCTTTTGTCGAAAATCAGCCGTTTTTGCTCGAACATTAAATGCCTCCAAATGGTATTTAATTAACTTCCCGGGGTGAAGAAACCCTTTTTGAGAACTCAGAGTGAGTAAATTGGCCATTTTCATGCACTTTTAACCATTCCATAAATCTTGTGTTTTGGGCCCCAAGAAGCATGAAAATCACTTTAAACATGCTAATTTTAGCTCTAACACTGATGATCCACCTACAAATGTGAACTGACGTTCAAAAATAAAACATTTGAAAACGGACCATTTTCCACATTTCTGAAGCATGACGTAATGGGGGGTGTTATCTCTTTTGTCGAAAATCAGCCGTTTTTGCTCGAACATTAAATGCCTCCAAATGGTATTTAATTAACTTCCCGGGGTGAAGAAACCCTTTTTGAGAACTCAGAGTGAGTAAATTGGCCATTTTCATGCACTTTTAACCATTCCATAAATCATGTGTTTTGGGCCCCTGGAAGCATGAAAATCACTTTAAACATGCTAATTTTAGCTCTAACACTGATGATCCACCTACAAATGTGAACTGACGTTCAAAAATAAAACATTTGAAAACGGACCATTTTCCACATTTCTGAAGCATGACGTAATGGGGGGGTGTTATCTCTTTTGTCGAAAATCAGCCGTTTTTGCTCGAACATTAAATGCCTCCAAATGGTATTTAATTAACTTCCCGGGGTGAAGAAACCCTTTTTGAGAACTCAGAGTGAGTAAATTGGCCATTTTCATGCACTTTTAACCATTCCATAAATCTTGTGTTTTGGGCCCCTGGAAGCATGAAAATCACTTTAAACATGCTAATTTTAGCTCTAACACTGATGATCCACCTACAAATGTGAACTGACGTTCAAAAATAAAACATTTGAAAACGGACCATTTTCCACATTTCTGAAGCATGACGTAATGGGGGGGTGTTATCTCTTTTGTCGAAAATCAGCCGTTTTTGCTCGAACATTAAATGCCTCCAAATGGTATTTAATTAACTTCCCGAGCCCCTGGAAGCATGAAAATCACTTTAAACATGCTAATTTTAGCTCTAACACTGATGATCCACCTACAAATGTGAACTGACGTTCAAAAATATAACATTTGAAAACGGACCATTTTCCACATTTCTGAAGCATGACGTAATGGGGGGGTGTTATCTCTTTTGTCGAAAATCAGCCGTTTTTGCTCGAACATTAAATGCCTCCAAATGGTATTTAATTAACTTCCCGGGGTGAAGAAACCCTTTTTGAGAACTCTGAGTGAGTAAATTGGCCATTTTCATGCACTTTTAACCATTCCATAAATCTTGTGTTTTGGGCCCCTGGAAGCATGAAAATCACTTTAAACATGCTAATTTTAGCTCTAACACTGATTTTCCACCTACAAATGTGAACTGACGTTCAAAAATAAAACATTTGAAAATGGACCATTTTCCACATTTCTGAAGCATGACGTAATGGGGGGGTGTTATCTCTTTTGTCGAAAATCAGCCGTTTTTGCTCGAACATTAAATGCCTCCAAATGGTATTTAATTAACTTCCCGGGGTGAAGAAACCCTTTTTGAGAACTCAGAGTGAGTAAATTGGCCATTTTCATGCACTTTTAACCATTCCATAAATCTTGTGTTTTGGGCCCCTGGAAGCATGAAAATCACTTTAAACATGCTAATTTTAGCTCTAACACTGATGATCCACCTACAAATGTGAACTGACGTTCAAAAATAAAACATTTGAAAACGGACCATTTTCCACATTTCTGAAGCATGACGTAATAGGGGGGTGTTATCTCTTTTGTCGAAAATCAGCCGTTTTTGCTCGAACATTAAATGCCTCCAAATGGTATTTAATTAACTTCCCGAGCCCCTGGAAGCATGAAAATCACTTTAAACATGCTAATTTTAGCTCTAACACTGATGATCCACCTACAAATGTGAACTGACGTTCAAAAATAAAACATTTGAAAACGGACCATTTTCCACATTTCTGAAGCATGACGTAATGGGGGGGTGTTATCTCTTTTGTCGAAAATCAGCCGTTTTTGCTCGAACATTAAATGCCTCCAAATGGTATTTAATTAACTTCCCGGGGTGAAGAAACTCTTTTTGAGAACTCAGAGTGAGTAAATTGGCCATTTTCATGCACTTTTAACCATTCCATAAATCTTGTGTTTTGGGCCCCAAGAAGCATGAAAATCACTTTAAACATGCTAATTTTAGCTCTAACACTGATGATCCACCTACAAATGTGAACTGACGTTCAAAAATAAAACATTTGAAAACGGACCATTTTCCACATTTCTGAAGCATGACGTAATGGGGGGGTGTTATCTCTTTTGTCGAAAATCAGCCGTTTTTGCTCGAACATTAAATGCCTCCAAATGGTATTTAATTAACTTCCCGGGGTGAAGAAACCCTTTTTGAGAACTCAGAGTGAGTAAATTGGCCATTTTCATGCACTTTTAACCATTCCATAAATCTTGTGTTTTGGGCCCCTGGAAGCATGAAAATCACTTTAAACATGCTAATTTTAGCTCTAACACTGATGATCCACCTACAAATGTGAACTGACGTTCAAAAATAAAACATTTGAAAACGGACCATTTTCCACATTTCTGAAGCATGACGTAATGGGGGGGTGTTATCTCTTTTGTCGAAAATCAGCCGTTTTTGCTCGAACATTAAATGCCTCCAAATGGTATTTAATTAACTTCCCGGGGTGAAGAAACCCTTTTTGAGAACTCAGAGTGAGTAAATTGGCCATTTTCATGCACTTTTAACCATTCCATAAATCTTGTGTTTTGGGCCCCTGGAAGCATGAAAATCACTTTAAACATGCTAATTTTAGCTCTAACACTGATGATCCACCTACAAATGTGAACTGACGTTCAAAAATAAAACATTTGAAAACGGACCATTTTCCACATTTCTGAAGCATGACGTAATGGGGGGGTGTTATCTCTTTTGTCGAAAATCAGCCGTTTTTGCTCGAACATTAAATGCCTCCAAATGGTATTTAATTAACTTCCCGGGGTGAAGAAACCCTTTTTGAGAACTCAGAGTGAGTAAATTGGCCATTTTCATGCACTTTTAACCATTCCATAAATCTTGTGTTTTGGGCCCCTGGAAGCATGAAAATCACTTTAAACATGCTAATTTTAGCTCTAACACTGATGATCCACCTACAAATGTGAACTGACGTTCAAAAATAAAACATTTGAAAACGGACCATTTTCCACATTTCTGAAGCATGACGTAATGGGGGGGTGTTATCTCTTTTGTCGAAAATCTGCCGTTTTTGCTCGAACATTAAATGCCTCCAAATGGTATTTAATTAACTTCCCGGGGTGAAGAAACCCTTTTTGAGAACTCAGAGTGAGTAAATTGGCCATTTTCATGCACTTTTAACCATTCCATAAATCTTGTGTTTTGGGCCCCTGGAAGCATGAAAATCACTTTAAACATGCTAATTTTAGCTCTAACACTGATGATCCACCTACAAATGTGAACTGACGTTCAAAAATAAAACATTTGAAAACGGACCATTTTCCACATTTCTGAAGCATGACGTAATAGGGGGGTGTTATCTCTTTTGTCGAAAATCAGCCGTTTTTGCTCGAACATTAAATGCCTCCAAATGGTATTTAATTAACTTCCCGAGCCCCTGGAAGCATGAAAATCACTTTAAACATGCTAATTTTAGCTCTAACACTGATGATCCACCTACAAATGTGAACTGACGTTCAAAAATAAAACATTTGAAAACGGACCATTTTCCACATTTCTGAAGCATGACGTAATGGGGGGGTGTTATCTCTTTTGTCGAAAATCAGCCGTTTTTGCTCGAACATTAAATGCCTCCAAATGGTATTTAATTAACTTCCCGGGGTGAAGAAACCCTTTTTGAGAACTCAGAGTGAGTAAATTGGCCATTTTCATGCACTTTTAACCATTCCATAAATCTTGTGTTTTGGGCCCCTGGAAGCATGAAAATCACTTTAAACATGCTAATTTTAGCTCTAACACTGATGATCCACCTACAAATGTGAACTGACGTTCAAAAATAAAACATTTGAAAACGGACCATTTTCCACATTTCTGAAGCATGACGTAATGGGGGGGTGTTATCTCTTTTGTCGAAAATCAGCCGTTTTTGCTCGAACATTAAATGCCTCCAAATGGTATTTAATTAACTTCCCGGGGTGAAGAAACCCTTTTTGAGAACTCAGAGTGAGTAAATTGGCCATTTTCATGCACTTTTAACCATTCCATAAATCTTGTGTTTTGGGCCCCTGGAAGCATGAAAATCACTTTAAACATGCTAATTTTAGCTCTAACACTGATGATCCACCTACAAATGTGAACTGACGTTCAAAAATAAAATATTTGAAAACGGACCATTTTCCACATTTCTGAAGCATGACGTAATGGGGGGGTGTTATCTCTTTTGTCGAAAATCAGCCGTTTTTGCTCGAACATTAAATGCCTCCAAATGGTATTTAATTAACTTCCCGGGGTGAAGAAACCCTTTTTGAGAACTCAGAGTGAGTAAATTGGCCATTTTCATGCACTTTTAACCATTCCATAAATCTTGTGTTTTGGGCCCCTGGAAGCATGAAAATCACTTTCAACATGCTAATTTTAGCTCTAACACTGATGATCCACCTACAAATGTGAACTGACGTTCAAAAATAAAACATTTGAAAACGGACCATTTTCCACATTTCTGAAGCATGACGTAATGGGGGGGTGTTATCTCTTTTGTCGAAAATCAGCCGTTTTTGCTCTAACATTAAATGCCTCCAAATGGTATTTAATTAACTTCCCGAGCCCCTGGAAGCATGAAAATCACTTTAAACATGCTAATTTTAGCTCTAACACTGATGATCCACCTACAAATGTGAACTGACGTTCAAAAATAAAACATTTGAAAACGGACCATTTTCCACATTTCTGAAGCATGACGTAATGGGGGGGTGTTATCTCTTTTGTCGAAAATCAGCCGTTTTTGCTCGAACATTAAATGCCTCCAAATGGTATTTAATTAACTTCCCGAGCCCCTGGAAGCATGAAAATCACTTTAAACATGCTAATTTTAGCTCTAACACTGATGATCCACCTACAAATGTGAACTGACGTTCAAAAATAAAACATTTGAAAACGGACCATTTTCCACATTTCTGAAGCATGACGTAATGGGGGGGTGTTATCTCTTTTGTCGAAAATCAGCCGTTTTTGCTCTAACATTAAATGCCTCCAAATGGTATTTAATTAACTTCCCGGGGTGAAGAAACCCTTTTTGAGAACTCAGAGTGAGTAAATTGGCCATTTTCATGCACTTTTAACCATTCCATAAATCTTGTGTTTTGGGCCCCTGGAAGCATGAAAATCACTTTAAACATGCTAATTTTAGCTCTAACACTGATGATCCACCTACAAATGTGAACTGACGTTCAAAAATAAAACATTTGAAAACGGACCATTTTCCACATTTCTGAAGCATGACGTAATGGGGGGGTGTTATCTCTTTTGTCGAAAATCAGCCGTTTTTGCTCGAACATTAAATGCCTCCAAATGGTATTTAATTAACTTCCCGGGGTGAAGAAACCCTTTTTGAGAACTCAGAGTGAGTAAATTGGCCATTTTCATGCACTTTTAACCATTCCATAAATCTTGTGTTTTGGGCCCCAAGAAGCATGAAAATCACTTTAAACATGCTAATTTTAGCTCTAACACTGATGATCCACCTACAAATGTGAACTGACGTTCAAAAATAAAACATTTGAAAACGGACCATTTTCCACATTTCTGAAGCATGACGTACTGGGGGGGTGTTATCTCTTTTGTCGAAAATCAGCCGTTTTTGCTCGAACATTAAATGCCTCCAAATGGTATTTAATTAACTTCCCGGGGTGAAGAAACCCTTTTTGAGAACTCAGAGTGAGTAAATTGGCCATTTTCATGCACTTTTAACCATTCCATAAATCTTGTGTTTTGGGCCCCTGGAAGCAGGAAAATCACTTTAAACATGCTAATTTTAGCTCTAACACTGATGATCCACCTACAAATGTGAACTGACGTTCAAAAATAAAACATTTGAAAACGGACCATTTTCCACATTTCTGAAGCATGACGTAATGGGGGGGTGTTATCTCTTTTGTCGAAAATCAGCCGTTTTTGCTCGAACATTAAATGCCTCCAAATGGTATTTAATTAACTTCCCGGGGTGAAGAAACCCTTTTTGAGAACTCAGAGTGAGTAAATTGGCCATTTTCATGCACTTTTAACCATTCCATAAATCTTGTGTTTTGGGCCCCAAGAAGCATGAAAATCACTTTAAACATGCTAATTTTAGCTCTAACACTGATGATCCACCTACAAATGTGAACTGACGTTCAAAAATGAAACATTTGAAAACGGACCATTTTCCACATTTCTGAAGCATGACGTAATGGGGGGGTGTTATCTCTTTTGTCGAAAATCAGCCGTTTTTGCTCGAACATTAAATGCCTCCAAATGGTATTTAATTAACTTCCCGAGCCCCTGGAAGCATGAAAATCACTTTAAACATGCTAATTTTAGCTCTAACACTGATGATCCACCTACAAATGTGAACTGACGTTCAAAAATAAAACATTTGAAAACGGACCATTTTCCACATTTCTGAAGCATGACGTAATGGGGGGTGTTATCTCTTTTGTCGAAAATCAGCCGTTTTTGCTCGAACATTAAATGCCTCCAAATGGTATTTAATTAACTTCCCGAGCCCCTGGAAGCATGAAAATCACTTTAAACATGCTAATTTTAGCTCTAACACTGATGATCCACCTACAAATGTGAACTGACGTTCAAAAATAAAACATTTGAAAACGGACCATTTTCCACATTTCTGAAGCATGACGTAATGGGGGGGTGTTATCTCTTTTGTCGAAAATCAGCCGTTTTTGCTCGAACATTAAATGCCTCCAAATGGTATTTAATTAACTTCCCGGGGTGAAGAAACCCTTTTTGAGAACTCAGAGTGAGTAAATTGGCCATTTTCATGCACTTTTAACCATTCCATAAATCTTGTGTTTTGGGCCCCTGGAAGCATGAAAATCACTTTAAACATGCTAATTTTAGCTCTAACACTGATGATCCACCTACAAATGTGAACTGACGTTCAAAAATAAAACATTTGAAAACGGACCATTTTCCACATTTCTGAAGCATGACGTAATGGGGGGGTGTTATCTCTTTTGTCGAAAATCAGCCGTTTTTGCTCGAACATTAAATGCCTCCAAATGGTATTTAATTAACTTCCCGGGGTGAAGAAACCCTTTTTGAGAACTCAGAGTGAGTAAATTGGCCATTTTCATGCACTTTTAACCATTCCATAAATCTTGTGTTTTGGGCCCCTGGAAGCATGAAAATCACTTTAAACATGCTAATTTTAGCTCTAACACTGATGATCCACCTACAAATGTGAACTGACGTTCAAAAATAAAACATTTGAAAACGGACCATTTTCCACATTTCTGAAGCATGACGTAATGGGGGGGTGTTATCTCTTTTGTCGAAAATCAGCCGTTTTTGCTCGAACATTAAATGCCTCCAAATGGTATTTAATTAACTTCCCGGGGTGAAGAAACCCTTTTTGAGAACTCAGAGTGAGTAAATTGGCCATTTTCATGCACTTTTAACCATTCCATAAATCTTGTGTTTTGGGCCCCAAGAAGCATGAAAATCACTTTAAACATGCTAATTTTAGCTCTAACACTGATGATCCACCTACAAATGTGAACTGACGTTCAAATATAAAACATTTGAAAACGGACCATTTTCCACATTTCTAAAGCATGACGTAATGGGGGGGTGTTATCTCTTTTGTCGAAAATCAGCCGTTTTTGCTCTAACATTAAATGCCTCCAAATGGTATTTAATTAACTTCCCGGGGTGAAGAAACCCTTTTTGAGAACTCAGAGTGAGTAAATTGGCCATTTTCATGCACTTTTAACCATTCCATAAATCTTGTGTTTTGGGCCCCTGGAAGCATGAAAATCACTTTAAACATGCTAATTTTAGCTCTAACACTGATGATCCACCTACAAATGTGAACTGACGTTCAAAAATAAAACATTTGAAAACGGACCATTTTCCACATTTCTGAAGCATGACGTAATGGGGGGGTGTTATCTCTTTTGTCGAAAATCAGCCGTTTTTGCTCGAACATTAAATGCCTCCAAATGGTATTTAATTAACTTCCCGGGGTGAAGAAACCCTTTTTGAGAACTCAGAGTGAGTAAATTGGCCATTTTCATGCACTTTTAACCATTCCATAAATCTTGTGTTTTGGGCCCCTGGAAGCATGAAAATCACTTTAAACATGCTAATTTTAGCTCTAACACTGATGATCCACCTACAAATGTGAACTGACGTTCAAAAATAAAACATTTGAAAACGGACCATTTTCCACATTTCTGAAGCATGACGTAATGGGGGGGTGTTATCTCTTTTGTCGAAAATCAGCCGTTTTTGCTCTAACATTAAATGCCTCCAAATGGTATTTAATTAACTTCCCGAGCCCCTGGAAGCATGAAAATCACTTTAACCATGCTAATTTTAGCTCTAACACTGAGGATCCACCTACAAATGTGAACTGACGTTCAAAAATAAAACATTTGAAAACGGACCATTTTCCACATTTCTGAAGCATGACGTAATGGGGGGGTGTTATCTCTTTTGTCGAAAATCAGCCGTTTTTGCTCGAACATTAAATGCCTCCAAATGGTATTTAATTAACTTCCCGAGCCCCTGGAAGCATGAAAATCACTTTAAACATGCTAATTTTAGCTCTAACACTGATGATCCACCTACAAATGTGAACTGACGTTCAAAAATAAAACATTTGAAAACGGACCATTTTCCACATTTCTGAAGCATGACGTAATGGGGGGGTGTTATCTCTTTTGTCGAAAATCAGCCGTTTTTGCTGTAACATTAAATGCCTCCAAATGGTATTTAATTAACTTCCCGGGGTGAAGAAACCCTTTTTGAGAACTCAGAGTGAGTAAATTGGCCATTTTCATGCACTTTTAACCATTCCATAAATCTTGTGTTTTGGGCCCCTGGAAGCATGAAAATCACTTTAAACATGCTAATTTTAGCTCTAACACTGATGATCCACCTACAAATGTGAACTGACGTTCAAAAATAAAACATTTGAAAACGGACCATTTTCCACATTTCTGAAGCATGACGTAATGGGGGGGTGTTATCTCTTTTGTCGAAAATCAGCCGTTTTTGCTCGAACATTAAATGCCTCCAAATGGTATTTAATTAACTTCCCGGGGTGAAGAAACCCTTTTTGAGAACTCAGAGTGAGTAAATTGGCCATTTTCATGCACTTTTAACCATTCCATAAATCTTGTGTTTTGGGCCCCAAGAAGCATGAAAATCACTTTAAACATGCTAATTTTAGCTCTAACACTGATGATCCACCTACAAATGTGAACTGACGTTCAAAAATAAAACATTTGAAAACGGACCATTTTCCACATTTCTGAAGCATGACGTAATGGGGGGGTGTTATCTCTTTTGTCGAAAATCAGCCGTTTTTGCTCGAACATTAAATGCCTCCAAATGGTATTTAATTAACTTCCCGGGGTGAAGAAACCCTTTTTGAGAACTCAGAGTGAGTAAATTGGCCATTTTCATGCACTTTTAACCATTCCATAAATCTTGTGTTTTGGGCCCCTGGAAGCAGGAAAATCACTTTAAACATGCTAATTTTAGCTCTAACACTGATGATCCACCTACAAATGTGAACTGACGTTCAAAAATAAAACATTTGAAAACGGACCATTTTCCACATTTCTGAAGCATGACGTAATGGGGGGGTGTTATCTCTTTTGTCGAAAATCAGCCGTTTTTGCTCGAACATTAAATGCCTCCAAATGGTATTTAATTAACTTCCCGGGGTGAAGAAACCCTTTTTGAGAACTCAGAGTGAGTAAATTGGCCATTTTCATGCACTTTTAACCATTCCATAAATCTTGTGTTTTGGGCCCCAAGAAGCATGAAAATCACTTTAAACATGCTAATTTTAGCTCTAACACTGATGATCCACCTACAAATGTGAACTGACGTTCAAAAATAAAACATTTGAAAACGGACCATTTTCCACATTTCTGAAGCATGACGTAATGGGGGGGGTGTTATCTCTTTTGTCGAAAATCAGCCGTTTTTGCTCGAACATTAAATGCCTCCAAATGGTATTTAATTAACTTCCCGAGCCCCTGGAAGCATGAAAATCACTTTAAACATGCTAATTTTAGCTCTAACACTGATGATCCACCTACAAATGTGAACTGACGTTCAAAAATAAAACATTTGAAAACGGACCATTTTCCACATTTCTGAAGCATGACGTAATGGGGGGGTGTTATCTCTTTTGTCGAAAATCAGCCGTTTTTGCTCGAACATTAAATGCCTCCAAATGGTATTTAATTAACTTCCCGAGCCCCTGGAAGCATGAAAATCACTTTAAACATGCTAATTTTAGCTCTAACACTGATGATCCACCTACAAATGTGAACTGACGTTCAAAAATAAAACATTTGAAAACGGACCATTTTCCACATTTCTGAAGCATGACGTAATGGGGGGGGTGTTATCTCTTTTGTCGAAAATCAGCCGTTTTTGCTCGATCATTAAATGCCTCCAAATGGTATTTAATTAACTTCCCGAGCCCCTGGAAGCATGAAAATCACT
The DNA here is from genome assembly GCF_964263255.1 of Lissotriton vulgaris. Lineage (NCBI taxonomy): Eukaryota > Metazoa > Chordata > Amphibia > Caudata > Salamandridae > Lissotriton > Lissotriton vulgaris. The sequence goes on along the minus strand of NW_028251058.1, from coordinate 3,824 downwards.
TTAAACATGCTAATTTTAGCTCTAACACTGATGAACCACCTACAAATGTGAACTGACGTTCAAAAATAAAACATTTGAAAACGGACCATTTTCCACATTTCTGAAGCATGACGTAATGGGGGGGTGTTATCTCTTTTGTCGAAAATCAGCCGTTTTTGCTCGAACATTAAATGCCTCCAAATGGTATTTAATTAACTTCCCGGGGTGAAGAAACCCTTTTTGAGAACTCAGAGTGAGTAAATTGGCCATTTTCATGCACTTTTAACCATTCCATAAATCTTGTGTTTTGGGCCCCTGGAAGCATGAAAATCACTTTAAACATGCTAATTTTAGCTCTAACACTGATGATCCACCTACAAATGTGAACTGACGTTCAAAAATAAAACATTTGAAAACGGACCATTTTCCACATTTCTGAAGCATGACGTAATGGGGGGGTGTTATCTCTTTTGTCGAAAATCAGCCGTTTTTGCTCGAACATTAAATGCCTCCAAATGGTATTTAATTAACTTCCCGGGGTGAAGAAACCCTTTTTGAGAACTCAGAGTGAGTAAATTGGCCATTTTCATGCACTTTTAACCATTCCATAAATCTTGTGTTTTGGGCCCCTGGAAGCATGAAAATCACTTTAAACATGCTAATTTTAGCTCTAACACTGATGATCCACCTACAAATGTGAACTGACGTTCAAAAATAAAACATTTGAAAACGGACCATTTTCCACATTTCTGAAGCATGACGTAATGGGGGGGTGTTATCTCTTTTGTCGAAAATCAGCCGTTTTTGCTCGAACATTAAATGCCTCCAAATGGTATTTAATTAACTTCCCGGGGTGAAGAAACCCTTTTTGAGAACTCAGAGTGAGTAAATTGGCCATTTTCATGCACTTTTAACCATTCCATAAATCTTGTGTTTTGGGCCCCTGGAAGCATGAAAATCACTTTAAACATGCTAATTTTAGCTCTAACACTGATGATCCACCTACAAATGTGAACTGACGTTCAAAAATAAAACATTTGAAAACGGACCATTTTCCACATTTCTGAAGCATGACGTAATGGGGGGGTGTTATCTCTTTTGTCGAAAATCAGCCGTTTTTGCTCGAACATTAAATGCCTCCAAATGGTATTTAATTAACTTCCCGAGCCCCTGGAAGCATGAAAATCACTTTAAACATGCTAATTTTAGCTCTAACACTGATGATCCACCTACAAATGTGAACTGACGTTCAAAAATAAAACATTTGAAAACGGACCATTTTCCACATTTCTGAAGCATGACGTAATGGGGGGGTGTTATCTCTTTTGTCGAAAATCAGCCGTTTTTGCTCTAACATTAAATGCCTCCAAATGGTATTTAATTAACTTCCCGGGGTGAAGAAACCCTTTTTGAGAACTCAGAGTGAGTAAATTGGCCATTTTCATGCCCTTTTAACCATTCCATAAATCTTGTGTTTTGGGCCCCAAGAAGCATGAAAATCACTTTAAACATGCTAATTTTAGCTCTAACACTGATGATCCACCTACAAATGTGAACTGACGTTCAAAAATAAAACATTTGAAAACGGGCCATTTTCCACATTTCTGAAGCATGACGTAATGGGGGGGGTGTTATCTCTTTTGTCGAAAATCAGCCGTTTTTGCTCTAACATTAAATGCCTCCAAATGGTATTTAATTAACTTCCCGGGGTGAAGAAACCCTTTTTGAGAACTCAGAGTGAGTAAATTGGCCATTTTCATACACTTTTAACGATTCCATAAATCTTGTGTTTTGGGCCCCTGGAAGCATGAAAATCACTTTAAACATGCTAATTTTAGCTCTAACACTGATGATCCACCTACAAATGTGAACTGACGTTCAAAAATAAAACATTTGAAAACGGACCATTTTCCACATTTCTGAAGCATGACGTAATGGGGGGGTGTTATCTCTTTTGTCGAAAATCAGCCGTTTTTGCTCGAACATTAAATGCCTCCAAATGGTATTTAATTAACTTCCCGGGGTGAAGAAACCCTTTTTGAGAACTCAGAGTGAGTAAATTGGCCATTTTCATGCACTTTTAACCATTCCATAAATCTTGTGTTTTGGGCCCCAAGAAGCATGAAAATCACTTTAAACATGCTAATTTTAGCTCTAACACTGATGATCCACCTACAAATGTGAACTGACGTTCAAAAATAAAACATTTGAAAACGGACCATTTTCCACATTTCTGAAGCATGACGTAATGGGGGGGTGTTATCTCTTTTGTCGAAAATCAGCCGTTTTTGCTCGAACATTAAATGCCTCCAAATGGTATTTAATTAACTTCCCGGGGTGAAGAAACCCTTTTTGAGAACTCAGAGTGAGTAAATTGGCCATTTTCATGCACTTTTAACCATTCCATAAATCTTGTGTTTTGGGCCCCTGGAAGCAGGAAAATCACTTTAAACATGCTAATTTTAGCTCTAACACTGATGATCCACCTACAAATGTGAACTGACGTTCAAAAATAAAACATTTGAAAACGGACCATTTTCCACATTTCTGAAGCATGACGTAATGGGGGGGTGTTATCTCTTTTGTCGAAAATCAGCCGTTTTTGGTCGAACATTAAATGCCTCCAAATGGTATTTAATTAACTTCCCGGGGTGAAGAAACCCTTTTTGAGAACTCAGAGTGAGTAAATTGGCCATTTTCATGCACTTTTAACCATTCCATAAATCTTGTGTTTTGGGCCCCAAGAAGCATGAAAATCACTTTAAACATGCTAATTTTAGCTCTAACACTGATGATCCACCTACAAATGTGAACTGACGTTCAAAAATAAAACATTTGAAAACGGACCATTTTCCACATTTCTGAAGCATGACGTAATGGGGGGGGTGTTATCTCTTTTGTCGAAAATCAGCCGTTTTTGCTCGAACATTAAATGCCTCCAAATGGTATTTAATTAACTTCCCGAGCCCCTGGAAGCATGAAAATCACTTTAAACATGCTAATTTTAGCTCTAACACTGATTTTCCACCTACAAATGTGAACTGACGTTCAAAAATAAAACATTTGAAAATGGACCATTTTCCACATTTCTGAAGCATGACGTAATGGGGGGGTGTTATCTCTTTTGTCGAAAATCAGCCGTTTTTGCTCGAACATTAAATGCCTCCAAATGGTATTTAATTAACTTCCCGGGGTGAAGAAACCCTTTTTGAGAACTCAGAGTGAGTAAATTGGCCATTTTCATGCACTTTTAACCATTCCATAAATCTTGTGTTTTGGGCCCCTGGAAGCATGAAAATCACTTTAAACATGCTAATTTTAGCTCTAACACTGATGATCCACCTACAAATGTGAACTGACGTTCAAAAATAAAACATTTGAAAACGGACCATTTTCCACATTTCTGAAGCATGACGTAATAGGGGGGTGTTATCTCTTTTGTCGAAAATCAGCCGTTTTTGCTCGAACATTAAATGCCTCCAAATGGTATTTAATTAACTTCCCGAGCCCCTGGAAGCATGAAAATCACTTTAAACATGCTAATTTTAGCTCTAACACTGATGATCCACCTACAAATGTGAACTGACGTTCAAAAATAAAACATTTGAAAACGGACCATTTTCCACATTTCTGAAGCATGACGTAATGGGGGGGTGTTATCTCTTTTGTCGAAAATCAGCCGTTTTTGCTCGAACATTAAATGCCTCCAAATGGTATTTAATTAACTTCCCGGGGTGAAGAAACCCTTTTTGAGAACTCAGAGTGAGTAAATTGGCCATTTTCATGCACTTTTAACCATTCCATAAATCTTGTGTTTTGGGCCCCAAGAAGCATGAAAATCACTT